>NW_010135350.1:4110-27806 GCF_000699245.1 Pterocles gutturalis
GTAGGGAAACAGGATAAGGGTTAATGAAGAGAAAGTGTTATTCTCCTATATTGTGTTTTTGCTAAGTGATCAAGGTGTTTTGTTTCTTTTCTTTTTTTTTCTTTTTTTTTTTTTTTTAAATATGGATTATTTTAACTCATTACTTAACTCCTTTCACCAAAGAGGACTTAGTTTTGTGGACAAAAAGGAAGATCCATATTCTCAGCTGGAAAGTTTAAATAAACCTTGCGCCAGTGTTACTTCTAAGACATAGTGTCTTTGAAGGCTGAGACATCAATACCTAAGGATGCTGAGAGGTAGAATGCTCATTCCCTTCCTTTGTTTGCACGTAATACATTTCCTTCATATAAAGAGCTTCAAAGTGGAGGTTATGTGAGGTAAACAGTGGATATAATAGGTCTGTAAATATAATAGTATGTCCAGTGATGATAATACTAGATATTTTTGTGGGGGTTATTTTTAAGAGAGTTGTCTTACCCATCTTTGTGTTAAAGACTTAAAATAGGTTTATATCATCTGGTTTCTGGAGGTTTTTATATGCATCTTGGCTGTAATGAAAACACGACGGTTACTTAAGATTTATTTATAAAGGACATGTGTTTAACTGACTCCAGAAATGAAATAATGTATCTATATTTTCTTCTTTTTATTTTGGTTAGTCTTGTAATCTTGTTGCTTTATTAATGAATCTGTTTAGAAGCTACACTGAATACCCACTCAGTATTCTTTAGACTTTGTTTTATCAGCTAATGTTACTAATGCTGTACTTAGGACCACACTTGAGTTGATATGATAACATGTTCTGGCCTCAGAATATTTAGATATAGAAGGTTTATTGTAGCTGGACATTAGTGTTTTAATTTGCTGCCTAGGAATGATTTTTAAATTATTTGTACAACTCAGATTAATCAGAAATTGTTTTGATCAGTTCCCCCTACTTGAATTCATATCCTTACTATTTTTTCTAAAGCTGTAAAACAAATAGTTTTGAAACTCGACTGAAAAAGTCATTTCCATTGCTTTGTTCACTTACATTAGAAATGGTTTCTCGATGCCTGAGGTTTGACAAGACACTACTCTTTTAACTTTGGGAATTTGCATAGGAGTGTCTTTCTTAATTCCTCTGGTTTTATCCGTTGTGGGGCTTTGTTGTTGTTGTTGTTGTTTGCCTATAATGATGTAATCAGTGTGAATACTATTTTCCTGAGAGGCTTTTTAATTTAAGGAAGCACGTCAGAGACTTCATCTTTTTAGCTTCTTAAGCAGATTCAGGAAATATTTCAGTGATTTCAAAAAATTGTTGCCTCTTCCTTTATTTTGACAAACTTTGATGATTAGGATTATGACAGATTCATATTTCATTGTAAACGAACATGATTTGCTGAACTTAAATTGCAGTACCAGCCCAAGAAAAAAACAGTAAGCATTTTCTAAATAATGACTGGTGGTCTCAGGCCCAAGAGCATGGCATGACAGGTGTGAGGTGGATATACATTTACTACACAGGCTAAGGTGACTTTGCCTTTTGTTAACACTGGTTGGTACAGCAGGTGCTCTTGCATCATGCGGCAGGATTACATGTCTGTGCAACCATCCCCTCGTATAAACTGAAGCTGCATCCTTCACTATGGGATGCTAGAACAGAAAAGAGAATGTTTGTTTGTTGCTTTAATCTATCAGTTTGAATCCCATTCAACAGAGTTTAGTAGCTGTCAGTGGCTTGTCTTTCCTCTCCTTCTACCCAACATTTAGAGAGTATAATTGCATGTCTGAAGTCGAAGAAGCCAATCTTTACTGTGCAAGTTGAGTATGTTACCAAATATTTCAACAAATAATCAGGTTAAGTTTTTCTTTCTGCTTTTGGAGTTTGTGTGTAATCTGAATCTTCTCTTATATAGAATATACTAAAAAGCAGGGGAAAGAAAGAATGTTTTCTTCCTGAAAGCTTCCCGAATGCTCTTCAGTACAGGTCTCCTTGTGTACCAGCAAAAGGTATTGCACACGAAAAGCAAATGTTTCAGAATACATATTGGACTGGCTGAATTGTTATACTAATTGAAATGCCAGAATATGAGTCACATTTACTTCTGCCACTACGCAATTCAAATATGTGTGCAGAGTAGTTAATCATGAAAGGGCTCAAAGTTAGGGCAGAATGTAACAAGATTAGGTTGGTTACTTACCAGCCAAAAATCAATAAAAGAGAATCTAATTATCACTTGAACTCTGTCATTGTCAAATCAGTTGTGAATTAAAAAGGCCAGTAACCTAAGGCACAGCATAATAAATAAAACAAACTTTGAAACCTGTTTCAGGAATGAAATACGATTTTCTTTCTACTTGAATAAATAAGACATGCGATGTACGTACCCATACATTGTGTAGCTTGTAAGCTAACGAACCAAAGCAAGTTACATGTTAATGCTCAGTGTCAAAATATATGCTATAATGATACGTTAACAACAATTTCATTCTCACTTGATACTAAATTAATGAAGAAAGATGAATCCAGAAAAAAAACCACTCACAACCTGTAGGACTCATATCTGGTTTTGTTTGGCTTTCAGGGATTTATTATGTATAGCATAGACTTCAGGAAAGTTTAAAGTACTCTCTTCATTTCCAAGAATGTATGTGAGAATGTGCATTTTTTCTAAAAGAAAACATCTCTGTTTACAGTGTTTTAGCTTATTATGACAGGAACCAGTCAAGGTCATTGGAATAGACATCCTTTTTCAAGTTACAAATATTGTGAGTTTCTTTAACCCATACTTTAGTTCCTTAAATTTTTCTTGCTCCCTCATGTAATTAAAGCTACTCATACATTTTTTATGTATATATTTAGCCCTTATTGTAGGAATTTTTGTTTGTATGTAAGAAGAACCGTCTATGAAGGAAATTCAATTGCTCAGTGTTTCTTAGAGGATGGGAAACAACCTTCTAAAGTTATCTAAGATCACATGATAGACAAAAGAAGGAATAGAAATTGAATTTTTTTTTTGCTTGTCTACGACAACCTTGTCTAAGATTTCTTAGCAAGCATTTAAATGGTATTCTGGTTTAGAAAGAGAAGAAATTAAATAGTAAAGATGAACAAGAGAATAAGCTGAGATTTCTGTGTTATTTTGTCGTAGTTTTGATCCTAGCTGGCAGCCGAACACCACAACAACCACTTGTTCACCCTCCCTCCTGCCCCCTCCTGATGATGAGGGAGAGAATTAAATGGGTAAATGGAAAAGAGACTCAGGGGTTGAGATAAGATCAATTCAAGAACTAAACTAGAGTAAAAATGAAAATAACAATTATAATAATAGTAATATATGCAAATACACAAATGAGCGATAGACAGTGATATTGCTCTCCACCTGATGACTAAGGCTCAGCCCATTCCTGGCTAATGATCCCAGAGCAGGGAGAGTCCCAAAACCACAATCCCAGAACAGGGATAAGAGCCTGAGTGTCTGAGAGACTGATACGACCCTGAGAGAGGGATGACCCAGAGGGAGACAACTGGGAGCAAGAGAGAGGGCTTCCAGACAGACTCTCATCTATATACTGGGCATGATGTGCATGATATGGAATAGACCATTGCCCAGTTTAAGTCTCAGTCCTAAACCTAAGGTGGAATCCTAGGCTAGTAATTGGGGCTGTGCTCCCTCCCAGCTTCTCCTGCACCTGCAGACACTGACACAGCAGAGAAGCTGAAAAGTCCATGACTGTCCTGGCAGCAGCTATGAATATCAGGATGTGATCAGCCTTCTCCTCAGCACAAATCCAAAACAGCCTCACACTAGGTACTATGAAGAAAGTTAACTCTGTCTTAGCTGAAACCAGGACCTTTTTATGCTTGGTGGTGTTTCCAACTTTGCCAGCTCTCTGCATCTTGCTTAGGACTGACTTTAACTACATTTCTTCAAGATCTTCTACTTTGTCATAACTTCAGTAATTATAATACCAATAGCTTTACCTTTGTAATAGTACCATTTTTGCATCCGGAACTAGTTAAAAGGAAATACTCCATTCTCACTGGATAGTTGCTTCCCACAAATAGATTTCTCTTTTGTCTGGTCATGCTGGAAAGCAGCTGGCAAGCTGCAAATAGAAGTTCAGAGGAAGCTTCTGGAGAGCGAGACACTTGAGTAAATGTAGGTGCCCATGTTCAGCATAACCATGGCACATTTCTCCTGTTAGAAGAAGGTATTGCTCTTGACCATTCTGTGCCTTAAAAAAAGACCAACCAGCAAACAAACAACAAAAGTTGCTCTAGATACCCAATGTATGGACAGAACCGTTGATTGTGTAGGGCTCTATATATTTTTTCAGTTATTGTCCATTAGTAATCCAGTGAAAAAATTTGTGAAAATAAAGTTGTTTAACCCTAATCATAATAAAAAGAGGTCTGCTGGACATACCTGAAGTCTTCCAATAGAGTAGCTTAGTGTAGTCCAAAACTCCTGTTTTGTAGCCCATATTAATTATGGGGCACAGAGTGTGATTTTGTGTATAATATAGAGGTAAAATAGAATGGAAACCTAAGTGCCAACGATCATCCATAGAATTTAGAGTTAATAAATTAGCAAATAATGATAAAGAAAAATAGAACATTTGTGTCTGCCTTAAGCTTATTCTATTCTATAATGGGTACAGATTTTACATAACTGTAGGACTGGAGCCTAGAAAAGTGCGGAAAAAAACAACAACCTTGAGAAGTCTGCTTCATCTGTTCCACTTAAATTAAAACATTTAGTGTGAACAAAAAAGTGAGTAATTTTTTTAGGGACCATTGTTTTTTGCCTCTTTTCTTTTGAAAGATGCATTGTATAACACTAAATATCTGATTTCATCCTTATGAATTATTCCTCTTAGAGAGATCATAGCATTCTGTTCTCAGAATTGCAAACTACTATGTTTTTAGGTGGTATAAGATTCCCCTCCCCCCCAAGCCTCATGAAGGTAGAATGTGCTTAGATTTGTTAAAAGTAAGAAAAGTAAGAAATCTTTTATTTTATCAGAGCTATTTCTTACCTCACTCTTCTTGAGGTAACTTTCTCTACTATTCTTGAGTTTTAGTTCTGTTTTTCATAGCCTTTGGTTCTCTTCTGGTCTTTTATAAGCATCAACCAGTTTAGGTCTTGGAGATGTTTACAGAATGTGTTGTATATTACCTCTGATTAGGTGCATTAATACTCTTTGAACTCTGGCTTAGGTGCCTCCTATTTTACATGTCTTTCTTGCACGTTTCGCATACCTCAACCTCAGCATATCTTCCTGAATCTCATTCCATCAAACTTTGTTGTTAAATATTACTGTGAACTTTTCTGAGCAGCAGTTGGTATGGTTGTTCAAGGTGTTGTGATTCCTGTTGCTGTGTTAGGCTCACATAATTTGGCTCAAATAATTGTCTTAGGTACTGATTATCTTCCTAAACACTTAGACAGCATTTAATATATAGTTGTCCCTTGCAAGTATAAGTGCTTAAGATCAAATGCGGATTATACACATTGAAGACAACCTGACACGTTTGGCCTATAAACTACAATGGTAATCATAAATATAGGCACATTGTGAGAAGTTACCAAAGCCTTTTGTGTGCGAAGATTGTTGGAAAAACTGACACAGCAGCAAGGTGTGTTAATTTTAATAAAGATACAAGGAACATGTGTCATCTGAGAATGTTAACACGTTCAGGAGAGAGCTGAATACAATTGAAAATGATAAAGTAGACTGATAGAACAAGGCAATAAAAATGCTTCAAAATAGAGAAAATCATAGCTTTTCAGATCAGTTCTAAGCAAGATGTCAAATCAAAGTGGGAGGCAAAATATGTCACGATCACAGGTTTATTAAAATCTGCTTATATTATGTAATTTTGAAAATTCTAATTCTCTGAATATGCAAAGAAAAAAAGATTCGGTAGGTGACTTCATAGGTGACCTAAATTTCAGCTTTAGAAGAGAAGGACTTGGTAAAATGACTCAAAAAAACCAAAACCTAATTTCAACACCATATGTGTAATCATAAATTAGCTTAGATGTGGTATAATTTATTAAAGCTTTCAGAAATTCTGCGTTAAAACAACTGTCAAGTTTTGGTGTCATCCTAGCAGGGCTTGTAGAAACTGCTACCAATTGAGTCCCATAGTTAAGAACAGAGTTGGCGTTAGCCAGAAGTACCTGGTTTGTATATTCACTATGCTAAATTAAAAGCAAAAAAAGTCAGGTTGTATCCTACACACTGTTGAGTGGTAACTCCTGCTTGAGGATCTTTTTGTAATTAAAAAAAAAAAAAATCACTTTCTAGAACTTTGCAAAATTGATGTGAAACTTTTTTCCCTTTAATGACTCAATGCAATAATAAGTCCATAGGAATAAGGATCGTATTTTTTCCCCAATTTCATACCGAGGATAAGCAGTAAATTCAAGAGCCTACATTTTAATTGGGTGGCCAAATCACAAAAGAAAATTGCTTTTATTCTCTTATGATGCAAATTTCTTTTAATTTGGTGAAGTACAAACTTTAAGTTTCAAAGAATGTAGTTCAGTAGCAATTTTAAAAGTCCAAAGTGGTTTATATGATAATAAAATAAAGACTAGTACTGTTGGGTAGCTAACTTAAGTATGTCCACAGCTGCCCTTGCTTCCCAGTTTTCTCTTCTGTGTCTTCAAATGGCTGATCTGAACTCCTCCTAAGTATCATTTCAGGGAACGAGTGTGCTACAAAAGCTTGAAACAGAAAAGGTATTAGTTTGCCATCTAATTCTTCAGCAGTTTCTGACAGAGACAGGGAGGCTCAGTGCTGGTACTGAGTATGACACTGAAAGCGAACCGTGTCCTGGGCTGCATCAAAAGAGGCATTAGCAGCAGGTCAAAGGAGGTGATTCTCCCCCTCTAACCCACCTGGAGTACTGTGTTCAGATGTGGGGCCCCCAACATAAAAAAGACCTGGACCTGTTGGAGAGAGTCCAGAGGAGAGCCACAAAATTAATCAGAGGGCTGGAGCACCTCCCCTATGAGGACAGGCTGAGAGAGTTGGGGTTGTTCAGCCTGGAGAAGAGAAGGCTCCAAGGAGACCTAATAGCAGCCTTCCAGTACCTGAAGGGGGCTACAGGAGAGATGGGGAGGTACTCTTTATCAGGGAGTGTAGTGAGAGGACAAGGGGTAATGGGTATAAGCTGAAAGACGGCAGATTTAGACTAGACATTAGGAAGAAATTTTTCACTGTGAGGGTGGTGAGGCAGTGTCCCAGGTTGCCCAGAGAAGCTGTGGATGCCCCATCCCTGGAGGGGTTCAAGGCCAGGCTGGATGAGGCTTTGAGCAACCTGGGCTAGTGGGAGGTGTCCCTGCCCATGGCAGGGGGGTGGAACTAGATGATCTTTAAGGTCCTTTCCAACCCAAACCATTCTACGATTCTATGATTCTATGCATCGCACAAGCCAGAAATCTGGCCTTGGCAGCATATGAGGTGACCACTATTTCAGGGTGAATCACTTTTTTTTTTCCTTTCTGCCAGGCCTGAGGCCTGTCTCTGGGAGTTAGTGTCACCCACTTTCTTCTGCTGAGGTGCTCTGCAGAAACGTATGGCATGCACAGCTTGGGTGGGAAAGCTGCTTGAGCTGAAGGTGAATGTGAAAGCTTTTGCGTTTCGTTGACCACCAGCTGAGGACTGTTTTGAAACTGGGTAGCTGGTGAACACGCTTTCCAGTCCTGGAAGCTTCAGTGTCCCAGTGACTGCTTCCTATGGCCTCTACAAGAAGATTTGAAGTCACTTTATTTCCTGATATCCCATGGACTTCTACAGAGCTTGGTGTCCTTTTGGTTACTGCTTCTGTTTCAGGAGTTGCTCTGCAGTGTCGTTATCGTTACACAGTTTTCCTTTCCCTCTTTGGCCTTTTCCTGTTACCTGCTACCACCTCTGCAGATTACAAAGAGCTGATGTTTATTGTTAAATGCATAAGGAGAAGGAGGCACTAGCTCCCTGTTGCCTTCTCCGTTTATGTTCCCTGGGGTTTTACACTTGAATCTGTTCCCTGCTGTGGTGGGTTGACCCTGGCTGAGTGCCAGGTGCCTACCAAGCTGCGCTATCACTTCTCCTCAGCTGGACAGGGGAGAGAAAATATAACAAAAGGCTTGTGGGTTGAGATAATGATAGGGAGAGATCATTCACCATTTACTGTAATGGGCAAAACAGACTCGACTTGGGCAAATTAGTTTAATTTATTACCAATCAAATCACAGTGGGGTAATAAGAAAGAAGAACAAATTTTAAAACACCTTCTCCCCACCCCTCCCTTCTTCCCAGGTTCAACTTCACTCCTGATTTCTCTACCTCCTCCCCCTGAGTGGCACAAGGGGATGGGGAATGGGGGTTGCGGTCAGTTCATCACACGTTGTCTCTGCCACTCCTTCCTCCTCACACTCTTCCCCTGCTCCAGCGTGGGGTCCCTTCCACAGGAGGCAGGCCTCCACAAACTTCTCCAGCATGAGTCCTTCCCACGGGCTGCAGTTCTTCATGAACTGCTCCAGCGTGGGTCCCTCACATGGGCTGCAGTCCTTCAGGCACAGACTGCTCCAGTGTGGGTCCCCACGGGGTCACAAGTCCTGCCAGCAAACCTGCTCCAGCCTGGGCTCCTCTCTCCATGGGGCCACAGGTCCTGCCAGGAAGGAGCCTGTTCCAGCGCGGGCTTCCCACGGGGTCACAGCCTCCTTTGGGCATCCCCCTGCTCCGGTGTGGGCTCCTCCCCAGGCTGCAGGTGTGTCTCTGCTCCCCCGTTACCTCCATGGCTGCATGCCTCGCCATGGGCTGCACCACGGGCTGCAGGGGAACCTCTGCTCCGGCACCTGGAGCACCTCCTCCCCTCCTTCACTGGCCTCGGTGTCTGCAGAGCTGTTTCTCTCACATATTCTCACTCCTCTCTCTGGCTGCAATTGCTGTTGCACAGCTTTTTTCTTCCTTTTTCTGGTGGGTTAACTATGTTATCTCAGAGGCTCTACCACCATCACTGATGGGCTCGTCCTTGGCCAGCAGCGCGTCCATCTTGTAGCCGGCTGGCATTGGCTCTGTCAGACATGGGGGAAGCTGCTCGCAGCTTCTCACAGAAGCCACCCCTGCAGACCCCCAGCTACCAAAACCTGGCCACGAAAACCCAATACCCCTGGCTAGTGGATCCTGGAAATCTTTTGGTTGCTTGTTTGAGGTTGCCAGTGAATGAGAGGATGCTTTTAGTTCTGGGGGAGTGAAGAAGAGCACATGAGGCAGATGGAAACGCTTTCTCTTGCTGATCCTTACAGCACATGGACAGAAGAGGAAGCACAAGGGATACATGGAATACAAGACTGAGGGTTCAGGGTAATTCATACCATCTGGACACTTTTTTGCATTTTCTGAGTCACACAGGAATTGTGACCGCAGGAAGGGCCAGAATAAAAAAGCGGAAGTTAAGGAAAGAGGAGGCTGCTGCCCTGCATGAATATAGACCTGTTCTCTGAGTTTGGGAAGTGGAGTAGGATACATACTGAATATTTTGATCCTCTATCAAAATAGTCCTTTTCTCTTACACTCTTACCAGGTTATATTCCACAGTTGTTGCTTTTCCAAAGTACTGCAGGTGTGTTGGACTTCTGTGTTTCCTCAGTATAACAATTTCTATTATCATTAGGGGAAGAGGATCCAGTGCTCTTTCTGCTCTTATGAGAAAAAGAAGCCCTTTTCAGTATGGGTTAGCATAGACTAAGAGGCCATTAAGGGCATTATCCAAATTTCTATTTCTATACCAAGGATTCCAGACAGTATATAAATCGATACAGTCAAATTTAACATTGTGCACAAAAGATCATAGCCATGCATGTAGCATCTCAGCATACGATGTGAGCAATTTCACGTGGAAAACAATGTGAAACACATGGTTTCTTACAATTTAGCTCAGTAACTAACAGACCAAAATAATTTTTGTTCTTTTTATAATTTTTGATACATTTTCACGTGGTGTGCTTTTGTATTTCTAATCTAACTGCAGTATAGATAAGCGTTTCACAAACGCATTCGTCATAAGAAGGATGAAATGAGTATGTAGCAATGTATAGGTATTACAACAGAAAGCGTAATTATTTGTACCCAATTTACAACTGAGTAGGAAAAGAACTATTTTTGACAAAAGATATTATCTAAGCAATTAGCTGGGAAGATAGTCTATCTCATAATTTTAAATGGTCTTTTTGACTGCCTTATATTTTTAATCCTTTTTATCTCAAAGTTTAGGTAGAAATGAATTACACAAGCTCATTTTCTTTTTAGCAGTCTGACTGCCTGTTTGAAAAATGTCTGAGGGAGAACACCCCAAGGCACTTTTCAGGATGTCTTTTATGTTAGAAAACAGCAGAAAGCCTGATCACTCAGTTGTTTTTATTGACTGACTGCTTGTGCAGTTCTGTCTCTCTTGGTGGATGGAATTTTTTCTCAGATTTCCCTCGAGTTTGCTCAAGTGGCAGAATTATGCGGTCCCATTCAATGTTGACAGGTGCACCCAATTTTTCTCTCTTTAAATAATTAATTGTGTTTTGAAACTCTTTTTGTAAACAACATCTGACAGTACAAGTCTGCTCATATTCTTTTGATTCTTTGCTTAGAAATGTCACTCAATCACACATCTGATTTCATAGTTTAAGTATGAATTTAATATTAAGCACATGCCTCAAATTCCACTTTGTGCATGATGTGTTCAGCCAAACAGATGCATATAGTATGTGCTTATGTATTTTATTTCATTGGAAACAGAGTAACTAATATTTTACCCTAGATTAAAACCTTTTGTTTTTCTTTGTTGTCTCAAAAATCACAATTTAAGGCATGAAGACTTGGAGAGGATGATCAATTGGATCGCATGTTAGCTGTGGCTAATGACTTTAAATGGAAGAAGCTTTTTAAAATGGTGGAAAATGATTGATGGAAAATATAGCATGTTCTTCTCACTTTTTTTCTCATAGTCAAAATGCTCCCCCCAAGCTACTGCAGATGGTTACAGTCTTTTTTCAAACTTTTTTTGTCTTGCATTTCCACAGCATTAGGCTTGATTATTTCTGTTGAATTGCTTTGGGGAACCCAACATCAACATTAATTTGCAGTATCCAAGTAAGATGATGCAGTATGATAGCTTGATCTCAAAATAAGGTCATTATTTTTCCTTTAACCCTTCATGTAAGAATTCTATAGCCAGACCTATTACCAATAGTGCCAGTAGCTCCTTTTAGTGAGAAGGAGACTGCTTTTGGCAAAGGCTTAATATTATAAGCTTTCACAGTGTATTTAGTTTGTATGTCTTTTTCTGTATTAACATAATTCCATACAGTATTGGATACTGTTTCTATTGTTCATTTAAAGATTAATATAATTTGTCATTTCATATTGTTTCATTTAGTTTGTTTCATAGAATCATTTAAAAAATGAGCTAGAGGAGACTTATGAGGTCATCTTGTTCATCCCCAGAGTCCATAGGCAGAAGTAACTCTGACTAAATTATTATTGCCATTAAGTAAAACTTTTCAATTCAAACTTTCCCTGCCGCAAATGTTTGATTAGCTCAATTGTGACCAATTTGCATGTTCTGTCTCACACGTAACAGTATCAGCAGTACTGCAGTTTTAAGTTATTCTGCCTCATCTGTGTTTCCAAGTAGTAGAGTGAGCGATAGCAGCATTACATCCTCTCTCTTATTATTAGGGAGACACTGAATTCATTTGTGCACTAATATTTTTAATACTTAGACAAACCTAAACTTTTCATTTCTGATATTTAATATTAATATAATCATTATATGGTCACAATTGCTTGTAATAACCATTTTTTAAGTAGCACTCTGTTCCCAGCCCTTCATAAAATTCTAAGAAAACCCCATACCTTGGTGGCCCCCTAAAATTTTGCAGACTTAGTCAAGGAAAACAAAACAATTTTGATTCTAGCAACTGAAGGCAGGAAAAAAAGAAGGGGTTGTTGCCAAGGAGAAAAAAGCAGTGTTTTTGAGATAATGGAATTTTTTTAAAAACCAGTGCTTTCAGAAAGAGAGGATGGGAGGCATGATAATAGGTACAAACACCACCCCCCCTCCCCCAAACCAAGAAGGAAAATAGTGAGTTTGCTATACACAGAAAAATATATGACTGGGAGAATGTCAGATCAAATGAGAGAAGAAATGTAGAAGCAAGCTTGTTTTGGCATCTTGAAGTGTTCATATTTTCAAAAGGTTGTTATTAGTAACAGGATAAGAAACTCATGAGTGGAGCTGCTCAACAGAGTACTACTTAAGCAGTGAGTTTGTGTGTAGATTCAAGAAGGGGTCTTCCTGACGCGTAGAACAGTTTTTGTCTTGTCTTAGGTTGTAGTATCAGAGAGAACCTAAAAAGATGAAGGAAGATTTAGTAGCGCTGTTGGTGAAAGGAGAAGGAAAGAGCTCTCAGTCTTGTTTTCAGTTGTATCTTTATGTAATCGTGCCATGTGAAAGTGTTAATGGTAAGCCTACTAACATGTAGGGTGTTACTCTCTTGTCTATCATAAAAAGGGGTTTGGCATTTACTGAATCCTGTCCCCCCCCCTTTCCATTGATCACATTTTGTTTCAGACATCCAGTGTCAGTGGTGCGAAGTCTCATGATAGAGAGTGTACTCCAGTTGTCTGTACACACAATTAGTAGTGCCATACGTTCACATCACAGTCTCTAGAAGTCTTAAGGCTTCTTTACATCTGCTTTATGCAAGTGCTCAGTGTTTCCATGTTACTGTCATTTGTTCTCATCTACGTAGAATTTTCAGTGCTTATCATTTCTAGTAATGACAATTTCAAATTGAAAAGGTTTCTTTAAGAGGAGAAAAATCTGATATTTGTAATAGTTATAAGAATAAAAAAACCCTGTAAGCTTTTGTTTGTTTTGTTTTTTTTTTTTGTCTTAAGCTTTACACTACTTCACAGTACGTATATATTATCTGCCAAAATTATACAATTAGTTGTGCTGTGCCCCTTCTGACACACTGATCTTTCTGGTTGTGATATGGTTTATGCAGATTGCTAATAAGATTGCAAAAAATTAGGTTACACTTGTAATGTCTTTTATAAATTGTATTCACTGGTGCACTCCATATGTCTTCTGTATTTAGATTTTTCTGTAATATTAGGTTGTTCTTTAGCATGCCTCCATTATATGCACACTTTCTTCAATGCCTTCTTGCTTTCCTATATAGAAAATGCTGTTGGTAGCATAAGTGTCTGCAAATTTTCCAGATTCTATTCATGTTGGAAGGCACCTCAGGAGGACTTTACTCTCAACCTCCTACTCAAACAGGCGTTTGTCCTTCATGTCCCAGAAACTTGCTCCAAGAGAACTTGCTCTGTGATTTTCCCTTGGGCTGAAGTGAGGCTGACTGGCTTTGCCCTGGTAACAGCCAACTCTTTCAGCTGCCTTGGATACAGAGCAACAGGCTCTACAGACTTGATAAGTAGTGTTCTCACAAGTAACCCTTACCTGGGCATCATTCACTGCTGGTGATTCCTTTCCTCCTTGAACCCTGCCACTCAGCACAGAGGCCCATCAGTATCCACTGGCACTTAGTTACCCACCCCACTCAACCACAGTCCCATGTTTTCTGTATTTAAACTTATAATGTAGCTGTAGAAGATCTAGCTAGCTGGTTGCTAGCTGGGAGTTCTGCCAGTTGCTACCCAGGGAAAGGAGGAGGGAGTGGAAAGGGGACTAAAGAACTGTTGAGAGCATTAGTCACTGTTCAGGAGTAAGGAGGAGAGGCTTTGCTTGCTACCAGATCTGCAAGTAGGTGCTGTGGGAGAGAACAGAAAGGAGACTTGAAAAAGGCTGTGAAAGTAGGGGCCACTGCTTGCGGGAGAGAGGGCAACTTCTTGATAAGGGTTAAATGAAGGGCAGAACCAGCTAATCAGGGCTGTGGAAGAGAACCCTCTCAACAAGGAAGTCTTTCTCCCCCTCTTCCCAGTGAGAGAAGAGCTTCCATCCTATTTCCCACTCTTTATCCAGCTCTCAGGAGGTATCACCTGTCTCTCCTATGAGTGGTTATACTTCTCCTACCTTGTGATGGATCATCAGCATGCAAAGGGTCATGCTTGTGGTCTGAAGAGTCCTCACAGAGGAACAACTGCTGTTCTAGAAGGTATTTCTGCACACAAAGCAGTCAGTGGCCAAGTGCCCCGGTGCACCTAGCACTATGCACAGACTTGAGGGAGCTATTCATTGAGTGATCATGCCCTTCCCAACTTCTGATGATCCATTGACATATTTTGGTCTGTGCTTTCTGTGTCAGCCACTTTCCCCGACATTGTCCCCACACCCTCAAGGATAAACCTGTAAGGAAAGCATGCAGGAGTAATACTTAAGTGATGTATGGTGTGGACTTTTCAGGTTCTCCCACATGGCAAGCCTGGCAGTTTGAGTTCAAACAACCTGCAGAACTGAGGGATGTGCTCAAAATAAGCTGGAGAATTCAGTGATGTGCTCTTACCTTGAAGCCCTTTTTTTATAGGTTAAAGTTTGCTACAGGAACCTCAAAGTGTGATTATTCTTCTGTTTTTCAAGAAGCCTGGCATCATCTTTTTTGGTTTAATGAAGCATTCCCCTCATATCAGACTGCAGTCATAAGGTAGAAACTTGCTGGTGCTGTCACCAACCTGAGCTACTGCCCAAGACAGTTGCAGCCTTCTCAGAGAGGCTGACATTCATAAATAGTACCATATTGTTGGGGTAGCAAGTCACACCTCTGTTTTTGCAAGAGAGAGAACAGGTAGCCATTGACTGATAGGACAGAAGAAAGTTGAAAGTAAAAAGGGATAGGAAGTTATAGTAGCAAAAAGGAAGTTTAGTAAGGGGTGACTGCAATACAAGAAAGGGCAGATTAAGAAAATAAAGTATTCCAGACCAGAAATGTGTGGGACTGAAGAAGGAACAGCAGAGTTGAAGAATGAGTTGGGGGCTCTTAATCAATGGCAGTCAACTTATATGGTGGAGGAACCTCCTTATGTTCACAGTGGTTTAAGAACTTCTAGTGGTGCTGAAGTTGCATGTGGTGGTGTCAGGTCTATGTGAGTTTGGACCTAATGATCCTCATCGGAATTCCAGAGCACTTTGGTGCAGTACTTCTAGTTTAGTTTAGTTTTCTAAAATCTAATTTGTTCACAAAACTTCTCTGAGAACTGCGCAAGCACAAAGGAAATGCAGTGAAGCAAATTGGAGAAGCTTCTCTAAAATAAAGACTGAAGAAAAAGTGGCCCTCGTAGGGCCTTTCTGGCCTTCATATCATTGCTGTGCCCTAGCTTATGTAATTTATTTGATACTTTTTCTTTGTACAGACTAATTAATTGTTCGCAAAACACTTTTCAGATAAGTGTTAAATAAATGAATAATATTATTATTCCAAGTATATTTATTTGTAATTCATTTATTTAATTGGCCTCTATTTTACTACAGCTAGTAATTATAATCAATTAAATCCTTTTCCAGCCTTCATTGATCTTCTTTCATCCCACACTGTGTTTTCTAACTGTTTTTCATCTCAAATTCCCTCAGAAGATAGGAACAAACCTAAAATTGCTTAAACATATTTTAGCTTCCCCCTCCTTTTCTCAAGTTACGCACAGAATTAGAAGATCTTTAGAGTATTTCAGCTATAGAAATTCAGATTAAGGAACTTATTCCAGTACCGTATAGCTTAAAGAATTATGACCCTAATCAATTGAATTGAAATACACCAGAATTGAAATATTTTATCAGTATGCTTGAGAAGAGCGCAAAAAACACCTCCGGTGTTTTGTTCTCTTCAGTGGTAAAAGTGAAATGAAAAAGTCATAGTCGTTTCTATTCATCACGCAGGTCAGTTCCATATTTCAGCTGCAGCACCCTAGAACAGAAATAAATTTCTAAGAAATACTTTAATCTCTTCTGTCTTTTTTTTTTTTTTTTTTTTTTTCTTATTGCGGTGCTTCTTAAAATGTCACCTTCATAATATCCATCATGGTATCTTCAGCAAGAGTATAAGCTTGTTTAATACTTGTTTTAAAACAACAAACCTCAGTTTCATGGGGCTCTTTTTCATAGAGTTGTGCAGGTGATTTGCCATTGACCATAACACTTCTAAACTCTCTTTCCTGTGATACAGCTTCCATATTGATGTTTTAGACAACTCATTTTCCACGATCTGTTCTACATTTGGTGTTTGTGACCCTGTGTATTACTAGTCAAAGAAATTAACTTGAAGCTGGATTAGTTTTACTTTTAATGGCAGATTCTCCTTGGAGTAGGAACGTGTTATGTGTCAATTTTATTTATTAAAATAGAAAGTCCCAATATGCCATTCTTTTTCTGGTACTTGTGAATAATTTGGAACAGTAAAAGCCTGCTTACCTACATGATGGGATACATCAGAATTCCACGGCACAAGAAAGAACAGTATCTTGTGAAGCTGGCTAAGAGCAAAAATGAGAAACATCTATGCAGATGAGTGAGAAACACAAAAGAAATGCAAAGACTTGAAGTATCAGTGAGTGAGATAGGTTTTAAGGTTTCTTTCATGTATGATCATCTTCCACAGTTACAAGTAGCTCAGAAAATCACAACTAAAAAAGCATCCCACCACAGCAAATACTGACTGGCAACAGGAAGAGAGGATGCTCGGAGGTCTTGGATCAGAAGTGTGGAGAGGTTACTTTTTAAGCTTGAGTTAATGATGCAGAGATCCTTTCTGCATCTGGCCTTTTAAATAAAGGTTAATGAAGTGATCTGTATAAAATACTGGATTATTAATTATTGCATTGAAATGGATTAAAATCTAAGTTAATAGGAAGGATAGGTGCTGTTTCTAAATAGATGATTTTGTAGCAGTGAAAAGTACTATAAGCACATTGTCTGGAAGAAAGTATTTAAACAAGAAAATGAAATAATAATTGGAAAGCAATTAATTTTCAAGATAACTAGGAAATAATGCTGGTTAGAAATAAACTGGGATAGAAAAGAACAGCAGCAACAAAAATGTAATCTGAAGGCAGTTTAAAATATGTGTACATTTGTGGGTATGTATACACATCCAAATAGATAAAAAGTTCAAGGTATTGGATGTAAATACAGTCAGAAGGAATCTGAGGCATTTCAAAAACTTAATAGGTGGTAAGAACTATAAACAGAAGTGTAATTAGCTAAGTTAAGCAACAAAATGTGTTTTTTGAGGATAAAAGGAGTTGATATTACACAGCATGTTCACAGTCCAAAAGTTACTTCAATAGGTTTTTTTAATTGTTGTTGTTATTACTACTACTACACAATTCAAAGGGGGAATAGAATCACTGATATTCAGTCAGGAATTTTAGAAGCAGGATGATTGTGCCTTTTTTTTTTTTTTTTTGTTACATTCAAATTGTGTTGATAAAGGTGACAGCAATGGTAGAGCAGCCTTTCCTAATACACCCGATTTGATAATTCTGATATTTCTCTATACTGAGAAATCAAAATGGCATGCATGAAATACATTAAAATCCAGATATTTTATGGATTTCAAAACTATTAGGGAAAAGTTATCAAATGCACTGATGTCTAGTGGACAGTAAAAAACTTTGGCTTTTCTTTTTGTAGTATCCCAGATGACAAAATAAACTTGTTGCTTTAGGTTTTTGCAGATACCTTAAGGATGAATACTGCAATTGAAAAGGACTTATTGTTGGTAAAGGAACAGTTGTGACGGGTTGATCAGTATTATCGCAGAAGGGACAAAGAACAAGCCATTCATCATATATATCTGTATGAATATATCTTTTTATATTCTATATGCAAAGATTTCAGACCATACTTCAAAATAGTCAGCTTTGTTGTGGAAATGATTGGAAGCCATGATGGGACAGTTCCTAGTGTGCCTCTGAAGCCAAGAGAGATTATTTAGTTGGGAATGGAGTGGTTATTTTAACAGTGTCTTTGTTCTTATTCAGCTCCTACAGAAGTGTACTAACTAGTTCTTGTGTGTCAATAGTTCAAGAAAGATGCTGAAAAACTCAAGAGTTTAGAGAATGAAAATGACCAAAGGTCTAGACAACTTCTCTGTGGTAAAAGAGTCAAGAAAGTTGATCTGATTAGCTTATCAAGGGAGCGATTAAAGGTAGATGCACCTGCCTAGGAAAAAGATATCTGATGACAGGGTTAATCTGCAGTCCACCAGAAGTAAATCACCTAACTTCTGGAAGTTGGAGCTATGAAAGTTCAGATTCAGGTAGCATTTTTTTTAATGGTAAAGGTAAATAAGGTTTTGTAAACCATTTTAAGAATTATCATATATATACCATCAAGATTATTCTGCTATGTGTACTGTATTTTAAAACAAAAGTGCTTAGATCGGAGAAACCTTGTAAGTTCTTTTATTTTGAAGCTGAAGTGGATGTAGTTACTTGTTACAAAATATTTTCTTCAGTCCAACAAACTTGAGAAGTAACATTAATAAAATCTCAATTTATTTTTATTACACAGCAATCCTTCGTAATACAAAAGAATTAGATTTCCTGATTTGCACCAGTGCAGTTTCTACTTAATATAAGCAATGTTACAGCAAGGTAGTACAAAGATCCACCTACCTCAGTATCCTGTCTTCAAAAAGAGTCATAAGCACGTATCTAGAAAAAGGAATACAAGAGAGTAAATATGATACTTCCCCAGGATGCTTTTTACTTCCTGGACCAGAAGTGGTGCATTTTGAATTTTTCTCACCTTAAACTCATGTACTTTTTTATCAGCTACCACCACCTTATTTTGGCTCAGCCACAACTCTTCATTTGGTGATCATTTGGTCTTGTACTGGAAGAGAAATTCCTTATTTACTCTTCAGTCATATTTCCTTTCTATGCATTCAGTTTTTCTGTCTTGCTTACTTGCTCTTCAGATAGTTTTTCTACATTTTTGAGGTTCCTGTTACTCATCTGATGTTATGGTCTCTCATCTTTTGAAAGAAGAGGGGACCAGATCTGAATGGTAAACCAGATGACTGAGTTTCCTGACTGCTTGCCTGCAAGAAAAAACTTGATCATCCTCTTTGAAATAATTTCTGAAAAATTATAAAGACCTCAAAATTGTGTCACAACTGAATAAATTCTCTTATGGATCCAGAATCTTCCTTTTATGGAGAAAATAGACTTTTGCTGCCACAGTAATTTCTCAGAACAGTTGAAGGCCCAGAATCTCAGAAAACAAGTTTTGGTGCATTCTACGCTGACAACAGATAATTGTGATAAGGGAGGTTTCATAGAATTTTGTTTTCAATGCGTATTTAAATAACCTAAGCTGTATTCTTACCCAATATAGTGATGTTGCTGAAATCACTGTGATGATGGATGACCAAAGGAATGCTACTAAAAGCCAATATCAGCAAAAGACTTTTGATTTGGATGTTAGGAGGAAAAAAGTTGCATGTTGAAAGCACGGATACTGTTTTCTGTCATTTGTAATCTTTGCCAGTGTACATGGTTGTATGAGGAAGCACTCCGTTAATAATTTTTTCCTACCTGGGACAACTCATAAGTTTTCTCACTGTGGCAACGCATTCAGATTAGAAAGGAAATGAGCACTTACCATCTACCACAATGATTTTGTAATTATTCAAACTGGACTTCTAAATTGTCTTGTGAATTTTATGTATAAAAAATAAGGGAATGTGTGCTGAAATTACATGATAAGTACAAAATACACTGAATGCACCAAAGAGGGAATTGAAAGTCTCGTATCTGTATTTTAGCAAAATCATGTTTGAGTCTACTTGTCTTTTGGTTCACACACTTTTCTTTACAAAATTATTTCTGTGGGTGGTTAAGAAAATGAGAAGTGAAAAACACTAGCAGAGAAGGATGTCGGTCACCTTAAAATGTTATTATCAGAGACACAACAGTGGCAGAGTCTCTCTGAGTTCGAAGTGCCAGTCTTCTGTTGGGAGACAAGTTCACATGCATGAAGATTACTAGCAGGGATCTATAGCTGATGGCACATATTAACTCTAACAGCTGAAAGTTACTTCTGGGGAAAAAAAATGAAAAAAAAAAAAAAAAAAAAAGAAGAGAGGTGAGGGAATGAGAGAGAAAGGGCAAACTCCCCCAGTGACCAGCTGGGAAGAGAAACACCGGGGGACCCCAGGTGAACATCCTTCCCTGTGTGTCCTCTCTAGTGCAGTAGGTGTTTTCCCCCATAGTATTTTTCCCCCAGTAACTATGTAGTTTTCTTCAGGACTCACTCAGACTCCCAGCTGGTTGTTCCTGCATCCGATGCTGTTAGCGCTGACTGGAGCTCTCTTAGATCAGCAGAAGGTACCGCACTCTGCTTCACTGTTAAGCTCTCTGCATGCATGTATTGCCTGCCCAAATGTAAACCAAGATCTACAATGAAGGGCTAAGGAAAGGAGGGAAGGAAAGAGAACGCTTCCCTTGAGAACCACCATAGCGACACTGCTGCGGTTTGCAGGTGCAGGGTCATTGTCATATCAGCGCAAGAGCAATCGCCTAACAACTGTAGGAAAAAATAATGCCAGAGAGGCTCTGGAAGACACTCCCCTGGCAGTTTGGGTGAAGGGATGCAGAGCCGCAGCTGAAGGGCTCTTAGCCATAGAAAAGGCAACGCACCAAAAGCACTGTGTGGAGGTACCTCTTGGGGTTTGTCACGAACAGATGTATTCAATGTATCTCTAGTTGTCTGTAAGATGTTTTTCCTCTTCTGAAGCCTAGCTATGACGTTTTACAGTCACTTGATGTACTTGCACTTGTAATTGAGCAACCATTATGTTAGCTGCATTCGTATTCAGTCGTGAGATTACACCATCTCTTGGTTTGAGCCTGGTAAGCTCTATGAATTTTTTTCTTTAATGTATTTTTTTCTTCTAATTTGGACATTGCTATTTGTTTCTGTATCCTCTTTCCACTTGACATCCTCCTTTTGCTCCTTCCGAAACAGCTGTCCTTACTAAAAATGGAGTGAGTTTTAAAGCCATATATTGATTGCCTTTAATTTTGTACCCAGTCTCACAAGACCTTCCTTGTTCATTTCTGTGTTTAGTAGTTTTATCCATATTTGGCTATTTTGAAGTAGAAATGAAATATGTCTTAATGGTTACTGACCAAAGGAAGTAAACTATTTTGAGGGATATAAAAAAAAAAATAGAAAAAGAGTTTTAAAACTTAGTGACTTCATTTCATTTTGATTTAAATGAAAGAACCCTGGGCAAGAAGAAAAAGCATCCTCTGTGTACCACAATCGATATTTATGCATAAAGGTGTTTGAAAGATGTAGAATGCCTAAGAGGGAACATTAAAAAGGGCAATTTAAGTAATTCTTTAGAGCTTCAAATAAACACAAGTCTGGTTTTAGATTTTTACAAGCTGAATTGGCAATCATGGCTGAGACAGAAGTGAAAATTTTATCTTTTTATTCCACAGCAAATGGCAGAGAAGTGATAAGCCTGATGTGTAGTGTTTTTTGTTTTGGTTTTGGTTTTGGTTTGTGTGTTTGTGTGAATGTGTGGATATTCAGTACAGGGATTTTTTCCTTTTAACGTGCATAATTTACAAACTGCTGCGGGGATTCAACCAAATCCAAACATGCCTGTACAAGACAAATAAATAAACAAACATTATTTGGTTTTGAGCCAGTGAGTACATTAGGAAGTTTACATTTTGAGTGTGATAAATTACAAGAGGAACAATAAATTTTATTAAGAATGACATTTTAACTCAGATTTTTACACAAAATAGTCTGATTTCCTTTCAGAAAGATTGCAAAGCTTTAAAAAGAAGGCAAATCAAGGATGTATTTTTCCTCTCCTTAAAAAGATTTGCTATCTTTTTGTAATCTTACCTTCATATGATTACCTAAAAATAAAATCTAATAGACTCTGGACAAGATTTGTTCCTCTTTATTAACATATTTTGTTGTGGATTTGTTTTTTTTCCTTTGGGAATTCAGGTATTTAAAATTACTCAAAAGAAATAATGTGACAAGGAAGGGCATGTAATCTACATTTCAGACAGGGAGGAGTTTTTTAAACACTTTTTACGCTTTGCCATTGAAATAAGAGTAAAGATTGTTCCTTTAATGAGGCTTTCCCCAGTGGAGATCTGATTTTGGGTTTTGCCCTGGATCATAGACTTGGTGAGCTCAGCTGTTTATTTGCAACATACCAACCCAGAAAGAACTCTAAGAGAACTGTTTGAAGAAAACACTATGCTGATGATATCCTGCTGGAGGCTAAGCTAAGGCACATGGAAAATAAGGAGGTGATTGGTGACAGCCAACATGGCTTCACTAAGGGCAAATTGTGCCTGATTAATTTGGTGGCCTTCTACATCAAGGTTACAGTGTTGGTGGATAAGGGAAGGGCAACTGACATAATCTACTGATGATATTAAGCCTGTGTCATCACAGGTATATCTACAAAGTGTGCGTGTGGTGGGGCGAGCCGCGGGGGAAGGTGACACTAGATATACACATGTGTGAGTTTGTCCCTGAAAAAGACAAGCTATGGAAAGAATGCATTCTATTATACTTGCTTTCCAAACACGGGGATAAAGAATAATACCAAAAGGCCTATTCTCCCTGCAAGTGTCAAACTTCATTATATTCAGGGTGGTTGCCTTAGGATAGATTAATTTGATTTAAGTATTTAAAGTTGATTGGAAAATAATATAATACTTCCATTCCTAAGGTTCAGCTACTATTATAAGGTTCTTGTAGTTATTTTTTTAATATTATAAAATATGAGTATAATCATTGACAAATGTAACTGTAGGTATTAAAATCAAGCTTTAACCTGTTCTATTTTTGGACTGTGTGATTACTTAGTCATTTAAACCAGTACATTATACCTTGGTAGTAAAAAAAAATCTGTCAGTTAGAAAATTGTAATACTAACAGGAAAATCTGGCAGGAAGCAAAAGCAGAAAAAAGAAGAGTGGTTTCAAACACTGAACAGCTGGCACAAAAAAAATTATTTGTGACAGCTAAACACAGACAAAGACAAGTAACTGGTGAATGAAGTTGCTAAGCCATTAACCGTCACATCTGAGAAGTTGTGGCGGTCTGGTGAAGTTCCCGCTGACTGGAAAAGGGGAAACATAACCCCCATTTTTAAAAAGGGAAATAAGGAAGATCTGGGGAACTACAGGCTGGTCGGTCTCACCTCTGTGCTTGGCAATATCATGGAGCAGATCCTCCTGGAGGCTAAGCTAAGGCACATGGAAAATAAGGAGGTGATTGGTGACAGCCAACATGGCTTCACTAAGGGCAAATTGTGCCTGATTAATTTGGTGGCCTTCTACATCAAGGTTACAGTGTTGGTGGATAAGGGAAGGGCAACTGACATAATCTACCTGGACTTGTGCAAAGCATTTGACACTGTTCCACGTGACATCCTTGCCTTTGAGTTGGGGAGACATGGATTTGACGGAAGGACCACTTGCTGGATAAGGAATTGGCTAGATGGCTGCACTCGAAGAGTTGTGGTCAATGGCTCAATGTTCAAGTGGAGACTGGTGATGAGTGGGGTTCTGCAGGGGTCGGTATTGGGACCAGTGTTGTTTAACACCTTTGTTGGTGACATCAACAGTGGGATTGAGTGCACCCTCAGCCAGTTTGCCGATGACACCAAGCTGTGTGGTCCAGTCAGCACGCTGGAGGGAAGGGATGCCAT
>NW_010135351.1:0-10830 GCF_000699245.1 Pterocles gutturalis
ATGGGGACCCCAGGGGGATGGGATGCTGGATGTCCCCGGAGGACCAGGCAGCGGTCCCCGGGAAGGATGCGGCACCAGACACGGAGGTCTCAGGGAGGGACACACCCTGGAGGGACATCGTGGACTCCCGTGGGAGACGCTGTCCCCAGCAAAGATTGACCGCTGGGGTCCACGCGGGATGGCTTACTGGAAGGGACGCAGAAGGGTCCCAGAGGGACCAGCCCAAAGGATGCCACGGCAGGATGTGTCACTGTGCCTGGGACGCGGATGCTGGTGTTTGCAGTGGGACAGGCTGCAGGACACCAGGGCTCCCTGGAGGGACACACCGAAGTCGCTAGAGGGACCAGCAGCCTGGGGAGCTCGTCCTGCCCCTTCCCCGGGAGCCGCAGGCTGGGCAGCGGGGGGGCTAGAGAGCACGGCTCAGCCCCCGAGCCCCGGGGGGGCCGGATAAGAAGAGGAATAAATTGTCCAGGAGGAAGCTGACTTGGGGACTCTGGCTCCAGTATGATGGCATTGCCTCTGATACAATGACATCACCTCGGGTACGACGTCATGCTCCTTGTGGGGTGACAGAAGGAGCAGGTCGCAGTTGGGTGCACCATCCCAGGGTATGTACCGGGGGATCAGAAGCGCCAGGTTCGCTTGTCTGTGGAAGCAGCAGGAGAGTGTGCACGGACAGAACCGCACCAAGTCAGCCCGACGGAGCATCCTCACACCTCCCGCGCCCACTGGTGGCAGGGGCAGGGGCAAGAGTGCGGGAAAGTGGGATCCGGCCTCTCCCTTTGGTGTCACACCACAGGTGTACGTAGCCTTACAGTTGTCAGCAAGGCAAATGGAGGAGAGCGACCTCCAAAGCTTGCTAATAAAACATTAGCACCTTCTCGTGCCGTGTTCTTTATTTCACCAAGGTGACCTGGGATCACTTCTGCTCTGAGGGAAATCAGTGGCCCAGTGCAGCACAGGCCACACTGGACTTCAATGCCGACCGCTGCCAGGTGGCCTGCCCACAAACCTGCCAAAAAACCGGTTTTGTTTTCCTGCAGTAGGAAATGGCTTGATGTAAACTGTGAAATTAAGTTTTCATGGCAGATGATCCAGAGCTTGATTCTGCTCCAGTTCCAAAGGATAAAATCCGACAGACTAATGTGGGTCTCAAAGTCTCATTGACTTAAATAGCGGAACACAAAAAGTATTTTTCCTTTTTCCTCTGAACTATTAAAAATATGCAAACCATAAAAAAACTAAGCGGGAGGTAATAAATGAGTAAAGTTTCTTTAGCCATTTGCATTTCTGGAATTACTGAAGCCAAAATGATAGTTAAAACGTGGTGTAAAGCAAGATTAAAGCAGCACTTCCAATTTATTTTTTTTTGCCAAATCTAAGAGGATGCTCCTAAAACACCCTTTTCACTGCTCTTCATTGTAATTACCATTGGCACCCATCAGTCACTTCTCCTACAAACGTGTGATGGCTGCTATGTACCATAAATAAAAAACTGTCCCCGGGGAACAGTCTGCAGCCTCTGTCCATCACTGAACAGATGATGAACGATGGACAGAGACTGGGAAGAAAAACCGGGTGTCCTCTAGTGCAGGGTGGGGGACTGACTGTAGACAGATTAATCATGTTTGTCCCATTTTACACTGCGGGAATGGGAAAACAATTCTGCATGTTTCTACGTTATTTCCAAGCCCACGTGCAATGAGAGCTAAGTGCAATGTTTGTCATGTCTGACAGTTCAAAGAAGTGCTACCTAATGCACACATTTTTTTCAGTATATTGCATTCCTACTTCAATTATGGCTTTTAAACATTCAGCTTTTACTTTTCCCTCACTTAAAGATGCATTTTTCATATTTCCATTTGACTCTCCCTTCCTACAACCAGAGAGAATCCCCTGTGGCCAAGCTCACAAAGAACTGAAAGCATCTGAACTACGACACCCATCCTGCTCTGACAGAATCGGGGTTATATTCGAATAACCGACCCATCGCACCAGCAATGAAAACAATTAAATTTCAGTCACATTAATTCCTACTTCTTAAATAGGTTTATGATGCTTTAAATTAAACAGTCAATAATTAAATAGCGTGCTACGTATTTTCAAAACAGGTATTCTTAAATCATTGAAGAATCAGTATTCTTGCACTAGATGATAACGCAACCAGTCACTGATGAGCTATTTCATTTACAAGTCTGTAAGGTTTTAAATCAGGGTTTGGACAAGGAGATAATATGACACAAGCACAATGAGTAGGGTGAAAGTACTTTTGATCTTACTTTGCACTTGCTAATATGCCAATCTTACCCGAATACATCAGAAATGGCTCATTGGAGCAGATAGCAAGGTTTGTTACAGCTTGTTATAAACATACCTGAAACATCTGTATCCTTCTGGTATTTCTTTTTACTTAATAGATGTCATTAAATGAACTATCGAAAATGACTGAAAACGGGTACAGACAAATATGATGCAGAACTCTGAAACCCCCAAACTACCACAAAAATATCTTGGACTGAACAGATGGCACTTTTCTTGAAATTGCAGTTGTGCTCTGTAAAAACCCTGAAACAATCCCAGGTGAGACATAAGAACGTTTTCTTCTGAAAATATTCTGAAATTGAGGTTTCACACCCAAGGCTGGAATTGTACCAGGTTACCTGCATATTAGAACCTGGTGCAAATAAAGAACAAACAGAACTTTTCCAAAATATTTGGTTTTCTTTGGTTTTTATTCTTTGTTTGTCTATTTAAAACAAACATGCTCAGCACAGCATGTAGTTCAGGACTGGATGTGCATGGAAAAAAACAGAGGTGATCAGCAATAAGTACCTTAAGGTCTTTATCGTGCTTTGGCCTAGGAACTAAAAAACCTTTCCCAGTGCCTACAAACTACAACACTTCTCATTAACACTGACACGGAGATCCAGCTCGAAGTACTGCGGTACTGCTCTCTGTGAATGCCATCGACATCAGCCTGGAGGGCAGTCAGTCTAAGACAGGACCTTTGCAAGTGTGGCATCAATTCCATTGCTTTACCTCATCTTTGCAATGGTTAATTGTCGCGCCGGGCATTTTTAAGAAGCGGAGTGAAGTTGCTCTCTGCCGTACTTCCAAGTGGCCCAAGAATAAAGGAGCAAGATTGAGCTGAGGCCCCGAACGTTGTACCACCACCAGACTGGCCTTCAAAACTTGCTTACATTGCATTACACATCTGAGCCAGGCTTCATCAATTTCACATGAAACACTTGCCATTAGCCATATTTGTGGGTTCACGCTGGAACTAGTAAATGCTTTCTGAAAGTCAATGGAAGGTGAAGGTGTTCACTTTGCCCCATGTCAGTCCACCAGAATACTGTGGAGCTTCAAATGAGCTACATCAAAATTGTTGTTTTATTTAACAGTCACATAAATCAATGGAGATCACCTAATGCATCATCCATTAGATACATTTTAAAAAACCCCTTTTTTTTTGTTTCTATTAAGAAATTTTTGAGCTATGCAAAAAAGTGTCATATAATGATTTACAAAACAGAAGCAATTTGCCAGATATACAGATATGTAACATTTTGATGGTAACATTTCAAAGATACATATTATACAATGTTAGTTATGGATAACCTGCTCATGTATTTATAATGCAAAGGACTTCTGCAAAGAACATCTAAGATACACAGCCACCTTCTTATGTAAAACAAAGAAAAATATATCTTGATGAAATAACACAAATGTAAAAACAGTATTTTCAAATCAAGTGCTTTGGGCAGAAAAAATACATGGAAAGCTCTTCTTATTTTAAATTGATATGATATTTTAACCTCAAGGAAGCTCTCAACATTGTTGTCAGTTACACGTGTTAGATGCCACAAAACCAACCAACAATGTTGTTTGGTACTTCAAAAAACATTCAAAGCACATTCCATAGGATTTTAAACAATTTACACATTATCAAAGAAAACAGCCTTTACTGCTAAACTGTTTGCTACAGTGACGAACCTGAGTTGCTGAAGTAATCTGAATTATCTGTTAAACTTGCTAGTACATATGTACTAGCAGAAATATGTACTACTGTAACTGTGAGTGAAATAATCTTTTGTACTTTATAGGTGCAAGCTCCTTTTTTTAATTTCAATGCTTACAGTTTGCTAAATTTGTTTTAGGGCAATTTAAATGAAGCCAGAGGTCCCTGAGGCTGCAGAAATAACCAAACTGCTTAACTAACTAGGTGCTTAAACCGGGAAGTCGGTACTTAGAGGCAACCAAGGTTAAATAATTTTAATGGCAATGAAAATTTAAAAACCACTAATGGAAAGACAGTTAATTTCCCTTTTTTCTCATACATATATTAAGGACTACAGTGTTGCTACTCACTGGAGATAGGGGATCAGAACATAAACCCAGCTCAAAATGAGACTGTAGTAAACAAGTAATCCTGCCTGTCATCCAACAATTAACAAGAACTACACCAGCTCTCACTCCTGTTCCCCTCAAAATGTTTGCTGTGGCTTTTTTTTATTTTATGCCAGTACAAAATATTAAAGATGCACTTCTTAAGGTGACCAAAAGGACCGTTATTGCTGTACAGTTACACTAGCTCTCACTGCAGGACCGGCTGCTGCTCGTTCTCTTTCTTTAGCAATTTCCATCTCTATTTTGGCTTTGATTTTATTCCAATCCACTTCCAGCTGTAAAAATAGAAAAGAGAATATGCAGAGGTCAACTAATATTATATAGACATGTCAAACAGACAGCTGTCCACTAACAGGACAATTTGAAGTTACAATTACAAAATGACCATATCAATGATTATCTAGTTTTTCGTGTATAAGTGACAACTTACACTAATGGAATGTATGAAGGCACAGTTGAGTTCTAACGAACTGAGCTTTCCACCTTTAAAATAAAACAAGCTTGACATATTTTAACAAATAATAATATATCTCATTGTGTCTGGCAAAAAAAATCCCAACATTAAAACATGAAAATAACTTGTATCAACTTGCGTCTAATCTAAATGTAATGACGTCTGTGTCCTATTACCAAGAATATAGCCCTTTATCAATAATATACACAGTGATGTCTTTTGACTGCACCTAAGTTCACCAAGTAAACTGACAGCATATTACACTACTTATCTGATATAACAGAAATCAGATTTCTGCTTGAAATTTGTCATCAATAAATGTTTTAGCTTTATCTTGGCATTTCTCCAGCAACAGAGAATGGTCATCTTCTGGCTGTATCCTATTTCAGTGAAACTTCAGGCAATAGATATAGCAAAATATCCATGGTACAGCAGGTTAAAAGAGTCGGCTTTCTTTCCAAAAATGCTTGACAAGAAAGAATGGATCATGGTGCACTGGATGACCATAGAAACATGACAAAAACTGGGCAAAAAATGTAATCGTGAAGTTCAGTTTCACTGCTGGAGAATTAAGACTGTCAAAGTTGGGATGGGAAAAAAATCTCAACTACTGCACAGGGAATTTTCAGAGTAGCTGTTATTCTGTTAACTAAGTCATGAAATAACAAGGAAGATTCTCCACGATGGAAGATGTAACTGCAATACCCACACGCTCATGTGAAAAGGTTAGTCCCTTGATTCAGGACACATTTACTGGATATCCAGGTGCTTTGGATCTGATGACTAAAACCTTTATGGAGCTCTAAGAAAGAACGCGTTTGCTTTAACAGATGTCACACAGATGCTAAACATACCACATATAGGGTTAATTCTGCCATCTAGCCCAGAGAGCTACTTGCCAGTGCAGGCAACAACCATTGCCAGGGACACCTAGTAACTGCCAAGATATGAATTCTCAGTATACATACTAGGTTCGTAATTCTTTATACATAAAGATGTGAGATATAACAACTAAGCACATTGTTTAGATTCCGTATCTGATTGCAGATCTGTGCTCTCAGCTGCAGTATAGAGAAAGAGGTAAAAACTCCTTACTTAAGTCTGAAAGAGCTTTAGGTGGTGAAAGGGAGAAGATGACCCTTTTTTTTCCCCTAGGAAGGAATAACAGCACAAAATCTTACTTTTCTCTTCAATGCCCTTAACATTTCCTTCTAACTTTGCTATTTGAGCCCAACAGACTGCATTAAGAATTTGGTTACCACTGTAGCCAACAGCCACTTCATTAAGTAGAGTACTTCCTAGTTTCAGATCCAGAAGACAAGACCTCCAGAATACAGATGCAGAAAAGGACTTCCTCACTCCAGGAATCTTCTGCAGTCTGAGACCCAAGTTTCAAGACTGAGTGTAAGGTGAAACAGGCACCGCTTGCATCACTCTGCTCACACCTTGTCACTGACAGGTGTTACCGCTTAGGAACCCTTCTAGAAACTTGATGTTTTACATTTTTCTTCATGATTTAAAGACAAGACAAAATTATTTTAAAAGTCTCTTTCAGAAGCACCAGGGGATTAACATGAGTGTTGCTCAATAATGGATTTAAAGTATGTCGAAGACATACTTCCAGTGTAGCAGCCAAAATTGCTGCATGATAAGAGTGCTTGGAATCTCTTCTGTTATTTTTCTGTCTTTACAAGGCAAAGTACTGCAGAACAGTTCATTGAAGGGCTAGGTAATGTGTAGACTTTTATTCTTGCTTAGGAAATGAAATGTCCTTAGAAGTGCTAAAAGCTAATGATTCATACTGGAAATCGAGCTCTGTCAAAAGCGTAATGGGCATTGTCCAGTTAAAAGATCTGAGCCAACAGCTCGGACTTATTTCCTGTTCCATCAGCTACAGTGGATGAAAGGATCTGACTCAGTCAAAGTGCCAATCTCTTTTCATAGTTTCACCCTCAGAATGCTTAGGAACAGCGAGAGGAAGAGCACGAAGGACAAAAGGGCTGCTCAATTAAATTGCTAAGGTGTACATGTGGTGCTTCTCATAAAGGAAATGCACAGAAGTAGTCCAGTGGAATCTAAGATACTTCTAGCTTACGAACTGTAAGATTTGTCCTCAGTCTTTAAGATCTTTGAAATGCTAATAAATTGAAACAACCTACTGAGGATGTAGGGGATTTCCAGAGGTTTGATGAAATTGTGTATTTAGTTATTTGTCATATTTGGCAGAATGGTTCGTAGTTCACTCTTAATCTACATCTGGATACCTCCAAAGATTTCTATTGTTGCTGTCCATAAAATTACTTTAAAATGTTGAAGACATTTAAGAGGTACATATTCAACCATACCAAGGTCTAGCTCCCAGTTTATAGAAAATAACTGTGCCTTCATTTGTACAATCCTTGCCAGATACTAAATATATACATTCTGTATCTGTGCCTTCAAACAAAACACATGCACAACTATTACTAGCAAGTAGTCACACATCAGGCTAGGAACTTGTACTCAGATGTAAAATCTTAGGATTTGTGTCCACATTTGAACCAAAGAAGGAAAATGTAAGAGCAATTCCCCCCACCATCCCAAGCTGTCTACAAAAACCAGGCTGACCTAAAGCTGTAGGAACAGTTCTGAGGAACACTTACACCTTCTGCATATTGCAAAAATCTTTTGTTCGTTTCTTTTTTACCGAAGTCCTCTAGGAACTTCTGTCGATAAGCCAGGACTGTGTCAACATGCGTCCTGTGCTTTACCGCTAGTTCTAGAGCCCTGGAATAAAACAGAAATGGGCTTGTCAGGTTATAGAAACGCTCTGGCACAGCTGCAATCACCATGGTTTTGCAAAACGATACACTGAAAAACATTTAGGCTGCAGGCAAAGATTCCTAATCTATAGTGCCAAGCAGTTTTACATTAGCATCAGTCACAGAAGGTTAAAAGTAGCCAAAGAAGGAGACTGTCTATGATGCAAGCTATGAAATACATCCAACAATTATTTTTGTTGACAACCTCATCATATCACTGGAGTTTGACAATAGGACTCCTTTTATTTCAAGGAAATAAAACAGAATGGTTAGAGTTTAGCACTCAATATAAAGGGGCAGAACTAATATTTTTTAATAACTTTATTATAGTCAGGAATTGCTTCTGAACAGTGTCATAACACACATTTATGGTGTATGCTACACAGCATTTACGAATATCCTATAGGCAGGAAAGATCAGTCATTGTATTAGTATAATTGATTATTCTCACATCTGTTTTCTTCTCCAGGGCATACGGAATGCTAAAGTTTGATGCACTGTTTTTAGATGATACATATTAGGCAACATAATAAAAAACACAGATATGTGGGGAAAAAAACAACTATTTGCCCACAATATAATAGCAGAGAAATTAGTCGTAAATGGCCTCAGAAGATTCTGTTATAAAATGTGAGGTTTTGTTTAAAGAAGAAAGTCCTACTTTGTTTTCTCAGTCCTAATTCATATTTTATCCACCTACACAGTGCTGGGAGTCTGAATAGCCACATACCTATTTTTAGCAACAAGACATTTCAAAATAGCCTTAATTCTTTGAGGGTCACGTACAGTTCGAGGTATTGCTAAGGATTTTTCAGTGTTAACAATAATGAAAAAGCAAAATGGCATTTAAAAATGCTTCCAAGCATGATTTGGACTTCTATCACAGAATACTTGCATCTTCTAAATATGACAGAAAAACAGTTACTTATTTGGTTATTGTCAGGATATGACTTACTTCATCTTTTTACAGCTCTGGGCAATTACAGATAGGAAATTAGTCAGCTAACTATCTGCAATAAAACAACTGATCTAAATAATTTACTGGTTACCTCAGTAAGGCTGCTTATAAACATATCGCATTTAAAGAAATACTACCTATCCCAATTGTAAAGATCAATGTTGACTTGAATAGCTTGATAAATAAGGCCTGCTTGTAGAAGCAGGGTTTCAGCTTCTTGGGTGTTCCCACTGAACAGCAGTGTATGAGCCATCCTTGACTCTTTTGATGGAAGATCTTTGATGGAATTGATATACTGAACTTTGTCAATCTGTTAACGAGATGTACAAGTTCAATGAGGCAAATTAATTAACAAAATCAGTTTTGCAACAATTTAACTGGAAATAAATAACACCATTTTCCTACCTCACCAATTGATGCATAGGCGATTTCTGCTGTAGCCATGTCTTTGTTGGCAACAGCCATAGCAGCTAAACATGCCCACATAGTTTGATCCTGAAATTTAACAAAAAGACAACTCCTGAAACTTGAAACATTTATTATTGTGCTAAAAATGACTTCTCAAAGGAAGCATACAAGTCCTGAAAATAATGTACAACACTATGACATTTCTCAGTATGCCATTCATGCTACTGTGGTCTAAGTCTCTCACTAGGAAGTCACTACTTAATTATTTCTCAGAACTCCTTCATTATAAAAAAGTTGATGTTGTGATCAGCTGAGGCTGACAGGGTGGCTGTATAAATCATTAGTTTTCAGCATCTCAGCTAGTAATGAACTCTTGCCATATCAGCACTTTACAACCTCATCATCAGTGTCCCTGTCACTACTTGTGGAACTATGCCAGAAACCAAAACACTGGTTGTGGTTAAAGAAGTTATTTTAACCTGGCTAATCTCAACCTGTCTTCACAAATAACGGTACTGGAACCATGATGCTGACAATAACACCAGCTGTACATTTATCATAAATGTACTACAAATGAAAGAGAAAGGAAAAAAATTACTTGACTGTGGAAAAGACTACGAACCTGCTGAAAAGTAAAGAGCTTCAAAAGTTTTGTCTCCTTTGTGATATGTTCAGTGCATTTTAAGTTTAGAATTAAGAATTTGAAAAACTTAGTAGTAAAAATAATATTACACCCTTGTTATCTATTTTCATGACTTTTGCAGTTTTTACACAACCTCAAGCAAAACCCACTGACTCAGAAAAACATTTAAGAACATCCTGACATTCTGATTTCTTCTTTTTCAAGTCTGACAATATTATGACAAAGATATTTTACTAAAACATAGTATTTAATATGGTTTAGGGTCCCACATCTGAGAACTCTAGTTCAGACAGGAAAAATATATTTTTGAATGCACTTGTTAGTCCACATGCACTCTAGGAATTAAGTGGGGTTTAGGTTTTTTTTACATATGTTCAATTATAAATTTGAAAATAAACACTTTGTAATGTGAATAGGTTTTTAGAAGCAGCATAGGCTTACTATTGATTTAAATCAGAATAAACAGCTACAATCAGTAGGCTCTAAACATATTCCCACACCCTGTCTCACAATCGCTTTTGTATGAAACAAAACTGACAAGACCCACTGAAGCCAATGAAATACAGGACTTTAGCCTAAGGTTGTGGTTTCACTATCACCATCTCTGCACATCTTCCTACTCTGGCCACATGTTCCTACTCTTTACCATGATTCAGAACAAGATTAACCTTCCTACTGGTAGCTCATCACTTGGGAGAATTAAAATTCTTCAGAGAATCAAATGCTCATAAAATCTTTGTCATGTTCTCTTTCCACTTCCCTATTATCTAGAAAATTAGATGATAAAATGCCAAACGCTCAGCCTGTAATTATCCAAGAGACCAAGTTTCTAGGAGTTTTTCACCAAGAGGTCTTGCTGTTCTCTCTTTCCTCACAAAGATGGTCCATTTTCTTATTACTGACTGGAAATTCTTTGCACTGTCTAGTTGGGTTGCCAAAATCAACACAATAGCCCTGTATCTCTATGAAGAGTTTACAAACCATGAAAGATAAACAGAGTTCTCAACCCCAGACCAGCCCTGATGGCACTCTGTTTACCTTGGTGTAAGGGTATTCCGGGTTATTCATCAGCCCAAACACCATAAATTGTGAAATGGAAAGGATACTCACACCATCTAGTTTGGGCCAGGCATTATTATTATATATTATATAATAA
>NW_010135352.1:0-6217 GCF_000699245.1 Pterocles gutturalis
AGGGGGGCTGGGGAAGGAGGGGGGCGGCTCCAGAGGGGCAGACGCATTTGGAGAGAGAGAGGGAACAGAAATTAACCTTGGAAAGCATTCAAATTAGGCTGTGTAATAAGAGACCCACTTCTCTGGGTAAATTTGTTAGGATTAGGGCTCACTGAGCTGTTGAGGAGAATTCGGTGTGGCTCCGCGCCCGGGGGCAATGAAGCTCCTGGCTTTGGAAAGGGCGGCTGCGGGAAAGTCCAGGCTAATGGGCTTTGGTTCAAACTTTGATAGGAAAAAAATCCAGGAACAAAGGCACTAATTCTTCCAAAAGCCCCAAAATCTCAGTTTATACATTTCTGTTTATGTTCATTCATAATAGATATACACAGCTGTTCTTATCATTCATATTCAAATTCCATATGCATCTTTAGCAGTTTTTACTCCTGCCACAAAAGAAAAAAAAAGAGGAAAGCCATGTGGAAGATTAAAAAACCCCAAAAAACAACCTGCCTTGGGGTGTGAATTCTCCCAGCATCTGTGTCTGAGCTCAGGTCCTTGCACTGGAGTTCAGCCTCAGGGTAGGAGAGGAGCCCACTGCCAGCCTGGGCTCCACAATTTAGGGACTTTTTTGAGGCTCTTTGTCATCTGCCATGGACCCATCTGCTGACCTCCCCCTGCCCTGGGTAGTGAGGTGGCTGGCTGGGGTTCACCCTGTGCTGCTGCTCCTGACGCCCACCAACAAGTGCACAGCTTCCCCCGGCGATGCTCTGCGAACCGGAGAAGAGTGGATGAACCTGGGCTGGGGCAGCCGGCCTCACACTGCCCTGGTGAGCAGAAGGAAAATTTTCCAAACTTCATGGTTTTAAGCTAAAAGAAATACAAATAATTGTGGTTTTATCTTATTCATCCTTTTCTTTTAAAAAGTTTCTCTGTATCCCATTCTGGAGGATCTTTCCTTTTGTCCTTTAAAACTTATGCCTCGACTTCAGGCTAAGCAACAAAAAAAAGACAGTTAAATCCGGATATCCCACAGAATATTTGCATCTGTAAACCTTACTTCTTGATCCCCAGAGGTTGCTCTTACAGACAAATCCAGTGCTGTTGATTAAAGCTCACTAGAAAGCGCTAGCTGCTAGAATGAGCAGCGGGGACACAGAGAGCACCGATACTTAGAGTGTTGTCAGTAGGTTTCAGAGTTAACCCTGCTGAGAAGTTCCCCTCTTAACTTCGAGCTGTTGTTCAGCACATCCGGGAGGCTAGAGACACTAATATTAATTTGTAGTGGTATTAGGGGATGGCTGAGACTCCATCCCTCTGCCACTGGACATACGTCCTGCAGAGGCAGGGCACTGGGACAGGGCTGCTGCAACAGTCCCTGACCCTCCTCCTCGTCCTCTTCCTCACCTCCGCACAGCTCCAGGTGAGATGTGGGCTCTGCCATCTTGGGGCATGGATGAGGTCTGAGCTGTCGCAGGCAGCTCTCGCCCTGGTCCCGGGGCTGGGAGGGGGGCGAGGAGCCCCGTGGAGCAGCGTGCTGCTGCTGTATTTACATTCCAGCCTTCTCCTCTCATCTCTCACGCGTCCTGTCCCCGTCCCCTCCTGCTGCGCGTTCCCCAGGCTGCCGCAGCCCCTCCGTCTGGTTGAAATATACTTTAATTGGGATCTCATGTCTTCCAGCTGCAGCAGAAGGGGAGCATCAGCCTGGGGACAGGGGACAACTGGAGCACGTCCAGCCAGGGCCCCCCGGCCAGTGCCCCGTGCCCTCCACGTGCCGTGTCCCCCAAGCTCCCTGGTGCAGGGAGGTGCACAGGGTGGTACCAGCACCTGCCCCATGCTCGCCCACAGCCCAAAGCCACATTGTCCTTGTCACCCAGGGCACAGGTTTAGCATCTGATGAGGGGCAGAGGGACATGTCTCACGGGATGTCACCCCACGCAGACGTGTCCCCTGCTCACGCAGCCCTGTGGGGTGTTTGGGTGCCTGCAAGATGTGAAGGGAGGCACCATCCTGAGGCCGAAGGACCTACTCAGGCTGCGGAAGGGGGCTGGATGAGTGGGAAGCAGGCTCACCCAGCCATCTTTCATTGAATGAACAAACACACAGACCTGGAAGCAATAAATCTAGAGTTTGGACTACAAAACCAAACATGGCTGCAGCTCCCCCTTGGAACAGGGCAGCGAGAGGAAGAAGATGGCCACAAAGCCATCTGGGGAGCCAAAAGTGCACCCCCAAAAAGCTGGCTGCACCCCCTCTTTTGGGCTGTCAGTCACTGTGCCTGAGGGATGCACCGAGCATCCTTGGAAACAGCTGGGATGGGCAGGTCCCAGGGAGAGCAGCCATCCCTCGCCTGCCTGGGCACAGCCAGAGCAGAGCCCAGGGGTGTGGAGGGTGCGGGGGGAGCACACACACACCCCCCAGGTCTACAGCATCGAAGCATCGCCCGCTCCCCGTGCAGGAGCTGCTGGCCCGTGCAGGCAGCCGGAGCCCCCTCGGGGGCCGTGGGCCATGCATGCTGTGCTGGTGGGGTGTCTGCCTGCCGCCCCAACACGGGGCTGCCCTGGGGGTGCTGCAGCGGCATGGGGTTCCCCGAGCTGCTCTGCACAGGGACATTCAGCCAGGCATCCCCCAGTCTGGGAGCTGCCTGCCCATGGGTGTGGGGTGACTCCCACCTCCCAGCGTCCTGCGAAAAAACAGCTAGGAGCTGCTCCCCAGCCTGGCTATCTCCTTGCTGCTGCCAAACCCCCCCTTTCCCTCTCCCTGCCTTGCACCGGGAGCTGAGATTTAACGTTGCTCTGCTGGCCAGGCAGAGACCCTTGGGCTCACCGACACCTTCTTGTGCAGCACGGACATGCAGCTGCAAGGGCAGCTGTGCACCGAGGCCATTGGATTGTCCCCAAGCCCACACAGCCCTGATCCCCTCCAGGAGGGGACATCTCAGCCCAGACCCTTGGGGACAACCCTGCTCACACTGGGCTGGAAACCCAGGAGGAGGAGGTGGACGGGAGACCCAGGGAGGAGGAGGATGAGGATGGGAGACCCAAGGGGGAGGAGGAATGAGGATGCAGGGGCAGCAGCACAACCAATGGGCAATACAAACCATTAGTGGGATCCCCAGCCAAGCTCCCACCTCCCCATAGCCACCCCACCATAGTCCGCCATCCCTCCGAGGTGCAAGGGTGGGTTGGGTGCCCACCCGTCCCCCTCCCCAGGACCCGCTCACCTGGCTGCCGCCCTGCCCAGGACCCCGCATCTCCCCTTGCAGCTGGGGAAGCTGCAGCAGCATCAGAGCCGCCTTCTCCTTCCAGCGCTCAGGCAAACTGCTGTTTGTAAAACAAAGGTGAAAACATCAAATCAGACGATGAGTCAGAGGAGAAGTTCCAAAAAGGGGAGCGGGGAGGGGGAGAAGCAGGATCTCCATCTCCCCTCCCACCTGCCAGCAGGCAGGGAAGCCTCGGCAGCCCATTGCCGCTTCAAAGGCCGCGCTGGCAGCAAGAGCCGGCACCCAGCAAGCGCTTAGCGGGAAGGGAGATGGCTCCCGATAAGCCCACGTGTGAACTCCCAGGTCTAAATTAACTAATGACTTCAGATGCTGCCGATAGTCTGCAGGGGATGGGGAGGAGTGATTTACGGGGGAAGATTAAGCAGACTAATTAGGCCAGCCTCACCACTTAGGAGTTTCCCAGCTGGGCTGGGGGCTGTGCCAGGGAGGGAAGGGATGGGGAGCAACCCCAGCCCCCCCCAGCACCCTCCATCCCCAGGAGCATCGATGCCTCCATGCACCCCAGCCTTCGTCCCCAGCTGCCCACTGTTGGGTGCACATGTGGATGCTCACAGGCTCTCTCCCATTGCATGACCGTCACCTCCCCATGCTCCCTAGCCAGAATGGGGGGGTCTGGGCCCCTGCTCAGCCCCCGCTGGGCTGCTTTATGGCCACTGTAAATTACAGCCCAGCTTCCTACCCGAGCTAAGCGCCTCTTGTCTCCTAGACACTTTTCCTATTAGCAGATCATTTTTATCATTCCCAGACAACCATCGGCTGTTAAAACACGAAGCTGGGCACGTGTGCGGCTCGGCTCTGTCCTCCACTTACCCGCTGTGGGGGCACGGGGGGGGGGGACATGTGCCCACCACCCATCCACCCCTCGTGCCGCTCCCCAGGGCCACCACGCACCAGGCACCACGTGCCCCAGGCAGCTGCTGGGTCTCCGGCGGGGAGTGCAAGGTCAACAGGGCTTGTACCAAGGCTCTTCCAAATCCCAGTGACACACACCCCAAGAACCAGGGATTTCCAGTGGCTGGGCAAGTGCTGAGCTCAGCCCCACGCTGCACCGACTCACCGCTCTCACATGTAACGAGTTGCCATGGTCTCAGCTGGGGGGGGGCTTTTTATCATGTTATGGGAAAGCCCTCGCAGTTCCCTTTTCCAGGAGCCCTGGCTGTAATATAAAGGTCTTTTTGGGCTTCAAAGTGGGAGGATTTTCATTGCTTCCCAGGCTGAGAACAAAGCACTATTGAGCAGGGCCAGGAGTTGTTGTCTCTGTCCCTTGATGTGCATCGGACATCCCATCCTCGGGGCTCTCAGGGAACTGCACGCTGGTGTGATGGAGACAGGTTCATCCTGCCCTCAGGCTGAACTGGGAGCACTCTGACACAGGTTTGCCCCCTCGAATCGCCCTGGTTTCACCACAAGCTGCCAGGGTGGCCGCAGGCAAGGCAAGAGGAACGCTGGTGGCCTGACCCAGGTGCTGGTGTCACCTCCCCACCCCCAGCTCGGTACCTGCGAGACACAGGGCTGCTGCCACAGCAAATAATGCGTTTTTCAGCAGAGATTGTGTGCGTGACTGTGTAAATAACACAGTTAGAGGTACCGTGAAACCAGCTGTTTTAATGTTAAAACGGAAATTTAATAGAGTGACAAGCGGGAGCTGCAGGGGATGCTGCGTGGGCTTCCTCCAGGAGCCCTCATGAGCCGCAGCGTGACGCCGGGGCATGAGCTTCCCGGTGGGCACCGAGCTCAGCCCTGCGGTGATGCTCGCCTGGAGCTGTGCAGGGAAGCGTGGGGGCTTCCTGCCCCTCTCCCCAGGCTCCCACGTGGAGCCAGAGCCCTGCTTTCAGCCCTCCGCCTCCAGCACCACGATACACCGGGGACGGACAGGCAGTCGGGGACATTTCCCAGACCTCTTTGGAGAAACAGAAGTCCCTTGTCACCGCTATCAGCGTGGGGCTCCCGGGCCCTTCCTCTGCCCATGGCTGGGTCTGGGATGGGATGCCTGGGGCCCTTCACCACCAACGCGTGGGGACCAGCTGGGCAGGACTCTGCCGGGCATGGTGCCACCAGTCCCATCTGCTGGGAATGGGGTTTGGGTAAGGAACTGCTGCTGTCCCCATGGCCCCTTCCCTCCCTGATGCGATGTGCTCCCGTGAGCCCCTGCCTGCTCCCTGCATCCCGTGCCAGCAGCCCACGCTCCGGTCCCACCACCTTGCCCCAGTTCTCTGGGGAAAAAAAGGCCTTCACATTTGTGCGGAGCCACAGGCAGGAAAGGTCATGTGGAAAGGAAAAAGAAAAAAGAAAAAAAAAAAATCAGAGGAAAAGATCTGCACCATGCCACACCACTACTGCCACGCTGCTGCAGCTGCCTGTGACCTGCTCGAGCGATGCACAACATCGTTTGCAAGCAATTATTCACTGCACGATATTTTTATTTCCCCAAACCATTAATGAATTATTTAGGCACCTCTAGCAGTTACATGGAGGATGATCAACCACTGCTCATCCCGGGCTGTTGGTGTGGGCAGCCTCAGCACCTGCTGGGGAGCAGAATTTGGGAGAAGCATCCCCATCCCCATGACACTCGATGTGCCCCAGCACAGCTGTGGCACTACAGAGCTCGCTGCCGCACTGCCAGCAGGGCAGAATAACACTGGCTGTCACTGCAAAGGCTGTCTGACCAGGAGTAGGAGCTTTTTTCCAGAGCTGGAAGAACAAAGTTCACCTGCTCCATCTCCAGCGCCTCCCCCAGCCCTTTCCTCCCCCTCCTCCGCCTCCCTGCGACGTGCTCCAGGCACCTGCCTGCTGCCAAAACCGTGGAGAAACCCGGCGCTGATTTGTAACGCGTGAAGGCAATCTGCTGCTGGAACAAACCGCTGCACCAGGTCGCGGGCTGACCTTGGCTATCTGCTAACGAACACAGGGCTGGGATGTCCCAAAGCTGCAGAGGGACCCGGGCTGTGGCTGGGC
>NW_010135352.1:6349-6659 GCF_000699245.1 Pterocles gutturalis
ATGGGCTCAAAGTGTCTCATGGACTCAGCCCAGCTTCCCTGAGCGCTCAGCATCCTGCACTGGGGCTGATGGGGACAAGTTGGAGGCTCCTGAACACGGGCAAGCCCTGGGCAAGGGGGTTTTCCCAGCTACTCCAAGAAGCATCTTGAATCCTGCAGATAATGCACCCAACACAGAGCAACGTGGGGATAAAAGCACTAAGAAAACTTCAGAAGGACATGAGTCCTTTCTTAAAATCACCCTTCCATGTTGGAAAGGGGCATGGTGAGGAAGAGCTTCTGCTGCTCCGGGGCTGGGTAACGCTGCAGAG
>NW_010135352.1:6697-6988 GCF_000699245.1 Pterocles gutturalis
AAGGGTGTGGGAGCTAATGGGAGGACTGGGAGCCGGTGCTGGCATGCAGCATGGCTCTCTGCCCTGGAGCTGAGGGAGAAGGCAAAGCTCACGGCTCTCCCGTTCCTGTCGGTGCAGCAGCAGGTTGCTGGTGCCGGGGGAGATGCTGGCCCCGCAGAATGACGGAGGAGCCCCCGGGGCTTCCAGCTCATCTGTAAAACCTCCCCATCCCTTCCCTCCCTTGCTCCTCCCCACGCTCTCACGCCAAGTTTACAACCTCTGCCGCCAGCCCGTCTTCAGGCTCATCCCGGC
>NW_010135352.1:7298-7960 GCF_000699245.1 Pterocles gutturalis
CTTCACATCTGCCTGATGTCTCCGCCATCCCCACCCCAGCCTGCACAGTTCACAGCATCCACAGCACACCCAGCCCCCCCAGTTCATAGCATCCCCAGCACACCCAGCCCGCTGTCAGCACCTCCTTCCGTCCCACTCCCTACAAGGACCCATCCCTCTTTGGGGACCTTCTCTGGTGTTCCCTGGCCCAAGGCAGCCCCCATGCCTGCTCTGCCAGCCCTGCAGCCCCTCACTCCTGCAAGGGCAGCATGGGCAGGGGTGAGCCCCATGTGTGGGGACACCCCAGCATCCCATGAGCCTGGCACTCTCCTGGCTGAAGACATCCAGTCATTTTTTTCACCTTATGAATTACTTCCCTTAAGTCGAGGGATGGGTCAGAAAGAGCTGCGGGGTGTGGGTAAGGGTGGAGCAGGGACCCACGCAAAGCCTGGGCACTGACACCATGATTTCCCGGGGACAACCCCCTCCCCGGGAAAAGCACTCAGCCCTCCTAGGCTGCTGCTGAATTTGGTGGAGCACCTCACCCAGGCTTGATGGTTTAGGCAATCAGACCTTTTCCCCAGCGCTCAGCTCCCTCCTCGCTGGTGATGTCTCAGCGATAAAAGCCAAGGTGAGACGCGGAGGGAGTGACCCCCATCAGCGAGAGGCCGTTCGCAGCCATT
>NW_010135352.1:8143-9243 GCF_000699245.1 Pterocles gutturalis
CCACACAGGGAGCGGAGGCCCGTAGCCATATCAAACGTGGCCATGGGGATGGGGCCAGCCCTTCCCCACGCCGGCAGAGCCAAGCGGGGACGAGCGCCCGCGCGGCCGTATCACATCCCCCGGCATGCCGCACGCCGCCGCGCCTGCAGGAAACATATGTCACCGGTTAAACAGATCGTGAAAACTTCAATCACTTCCTTATGGCGGAGCCGGCCTGAATTTGTCCCAACAGCCGGTGTCTCCTGCACCTTTTCCCGCAAGCGGGTCCAGCTCTCACCCCCATGGGGTGCTTCCCCACCTCCATGCTCCCCTCACCCCATGGAGACAGGGCAGCTCCCCGGTGAGCTGTGAAAACTGTCCGGAAGGAAAAACTGGTTCTTGTCAGCACCTTGTTACCTCCCCAGGATGCTCCCCTCTGCCTGCAAACCTGCCCTGCAGGGAGCTCAGGGATGGAGAAAGCCTCCCCAAAATGCACGGTCCATCCCTGCGCTCCTCCAGCAGTAACGCCCAGAACCTCGCGTAAAAAAGTGGGACCCCCTGTGCCTGCTGGCAGCACATGGCCGGAGCCCAGGAAGAGCTCCACGGGTCCCCAACGCCTCGCTGTCCCCTGGGGAGCCTTGCAGGAGCTTGGCACATTTTGCAGGCGCAGGCTGTGAGTGGAGGAAGGGACCCCCCGGCTCTGCCCATCCCTGGGGAGCGTCACACAAAGCTTTCTCTGTGTCTCCTGGGGGGGATCAGCAGCACCTCCCGGAGCAATCTGCTCCCGGAGGGACGTTAATCACACAGTCTCTGCTGCTCTGCCGAGGGGGTTAGGAAAGCTCCCAGTGCCCATAAACCAGGCGGTTGGGGCTGGGATCCCCCCCCCGCACTCCATCCCCTGCAGCGGGGGTCCGGGGCTGCCCAGCTGGGCCGCCTGCCCAGGCGGGTCCCTCCTCCCGCAGACGCGGGTAGGTGTTGGTGAGACGATGCATCATCGCAGTGTCTCCATCGTTACGCTCAGCTTTCTCCCGTGGGCTGGAAGTTGCTTTTTTTGGAAGAGAGGCAAGCGGGAAAGCTCACGTGGGCTTTGGTGATGAGACTGGCGGCGGAACGCCGCCCCA
>NW_010135352.1:9358-22743 GCF_000699245.1 Pterocles gutturalis
TGTCCCGGACCAACCCCCAGCCTCCAGCCACCTCCGCAGCACCGCTCTGCTGGGATGGAGGGGAGCACTTGACAATAACATCTTCCTTATGTGCCTGAAACAGCAGCCAAAATCCCAGGCTTTTCCCGGGATTGCATTTCAGTGAAATCCCCGCACCGTCACAGAAAGGCAGAGCAAGCCGACAGCATTATTTCGACAAACGCAAACACCCACAGAGATCCCTACCCGCTCCAGCTGCTGGAGACGAGGGCAGGGAGGCTGGTGCTGTGTCTGCACAGCTCCCACCTCCCCGAGGAGCTCTGCTCACCGAGATATCATCTTCCGTGACATCCAGTTTGTTGGGACGGTTCTCCAGCATCACCCCAGCATCACCCCGCCGAACGCCGACAGCAGCGCCCGTTCGCCGGCTCAGGCTCCTCGCTGCAGGATCGTGTTTGTTTTCCGATCCAGCTCTCCTCTGCATGCCCATTTTCCTTAGTTTCTCCCCCATAGTAGCCAGCTAGGTTGTCCCTTCTCCCTGGCGTCACCGGTGTGATCTGCTGGGTGTCCCTGTCCCAGGACCGTGCGCCGTGTCTGCAGCCCTGGTTCTGTCGGTATTGGCAAATCCCATCGCAGCGGAGCCGTGCCTCCCGCCAGCTCGTTAACGAAGGGAGTAAATAACAGAAACCTCCCCGCCCGCCCCTGCCAGCTGCCTCGGGGATGCTCTCCTTGCTTGGTGGCCGGTCCCCCAATACAGTGGTGGCACACAGCCAAAAAAACCTGCAGCCACTTCCCCTCCACTCCCGCACACCAAAAATCCTCAGGGTGGGGTTTGCCTCCCACCCAAGCAGCTGGCTGGTGGCAGCAGCACCTGGCTGTGTCCCCAGAGCGGCCACCTTCCCCAGCAGGAAGGGTTTGGTGGAGGATCTTGCAAAGAAACAAGAAGGTTCACGCAGCCCCTTTTATCCCCAGAGCCTGGAAGCCACCTCCCCACCGCAGCACTTCTCATCCATTGGGCTTGAGTGCCTGGCTCCACAGGGAATTTGTACAAATCACAAATTAAACCAATTTTAAGGAGAAGAGGACGTGCAGGCTCACTACTTGTACACTTTGTTATGTGTCCTACGACCTGCTCGAACCACGCAGCTCCTCGGGGCTGTAAGTGACTCCTGACACTGGTTCCCAGCCTGCATCTCCAAAAGCCGTTTTGGGCCGGACCCTCCATCCCTCCCCATCACCCACAGCTCCAGACCCTGGAATTTACCAACACTTAAAAATATTTTACACACCCCTGTAAAATCACACACATTTAAAACCCGTTAAGGCCTGAATTACGTTTTAAGATGTTGTCCAATTTGTAAGCATCATAAAAACCTGAAATAAGTTATCTTAGAAATAACCACTGGGAAATTACAGCCCCAACCTGCAGCCGAAGGGGCCATGACCCGAGTGCAGGAGCAAACAGCTCTCCCCCGACTATTGCAGCCAGCGAGCGAGGGGGCTGCCGGGGGCTGTATTTCAGCCATCACCCCCGGCAGCTCTAGAGCGATCGTTACATATCTCACCTGCCGCCACGAGAGCCGGGTTTTGCTCCGAGCACACGCTTGTCACCAGGACCTCCCGCTGCCCTGGAGCTGTTTGGGAGCAGAGAGGGAAGCAGAGCTTGGGACAAAAGGGATTTTCCCCCAAATATTACCCAGAGTCAGCCATGCAGGGGGGAACCTGCCTGTGCAAAACTTTCCTGCCAGGGCTCAGTCTCACACTTTGCATTTCACCAGCATGGACAAGGGGTGGTGAAGGGGGCTGCAGGCCCTCAGCAGCATGAAACGCCGGCCAGCACACAGGGGGTCTGCTGCCTCCCAAGCCTCCTCCGATTCACCCCTGCAAGGCACCGCTGGCCTCTGCTACAATGACCGTTTTCTTCATCTTGCTTTATTTCCAGCAAGCAGAAGCACCCTGCTACATTTTGATTTTTTTTTTTCTCTGAATTCCCCTTGTTTTCACTGCCACCTTCCAGAGGAGAGGCACTGTGGAGTGGGATGCACCACATCTCCTCGGCATGGGGAGACCTCACTGGGCTCTCGGTCACCCCGAGGGCCTCCTGCAGCACGCCTGGGCCATCGGCTTTGTACCATCTCCGTGCAGGCTTTGGACATCATGGGGGTGCACAAAAGGTGGGACATGAAATTAAACCACCCGGAGAAAAACATGGAGCAGGACCTGTGCCCACGAGCAAGCCAGCCCCCGGCACGGCGGGAGCAGCCGCCCGCCTTCCCCGCGTTTCACACTCTCCATCTGTCTCCAATGCAAGGCGGGAGCCCAGCATGGAAACCCGCTGATTCTTTCCAGAGCTGCAAAAACGAAGCTTTTTAATCCCAAGCATGCGGGCTGCTCTGCACGCTGCCCTCCTGCCTCCCTAAACTCTGACCAGATTTCATGCTGAACCTTCAAAGGGAAGAAGCCAGAGCAGCATCCTCGGTGGGCAGCATCGTGGGGACCAGCCAGCCGAGCCCCGCTGGGGAGACTGTGGGGCCACCAGCCCCCAGGACAGGGCAGCAGGTTCCCATAGCAAAAAGGTGTTAATGAAGGAGACCAAGCAGGCTGCAGCTCAGCTGCTGGCAGGGAACCAGAGAGGCCAGGTCTGTTTTGCTGCCAGGTTATCAGCGGATCCATCAAGCGATGCCTGTGAGACGCCAAATCTATCAGCTCTCCCATATGGATGCCATCCACCTCGAGCCATTTCCTGCCTAATCGGTATCAGCCCTGCTCCTCCCTCCCCAAAAATCGCTCTTTACAGCCCACTGCAACTCTACAAATATTTTTACAACAGGTAAGAAAGGGCACTGAGCGCATTCCCTCCACCCAAACCTCCCCCCGGGGTGCTCGCTCTGCACCAGCGCTGCACCAACTGGGATGCAGGTGTGGGAAGACATCCTTGGGGTCTGACATCACTTTGCACTCTGAGTTTTCACCATGGCTCTACAAACACCTGTGGGTGCCTGAGGCCTTGCAGGTACCCAGGAATAGGGACACCAGTGACACGGGCTGGACAGGACCTTCCCGGGTGCCAGGGTGTGCCGTATTTACCGGCAGAGAGGAGTTTACCTTGTCAAGGTTTCTGTGCCTGATAGCTTGGGATTATTTTGGCTTTCATGTGGTCTCTAATGAAAGGGAGTCTGGAACAGATGCAGATTTGAAAGAAAAGAGGAGGAGGAGGAAATTTCTTAGCATAGGGTTTCGGTTCCCCTGCCTATAAACAGTGCTGACAGCGAGAGGCGGTGGTGATAAACACCGAGATAAGAGCCCAGCTAGACAGGTAATTTGGCACAAAAGGTTCGTCTGGAGAAGCTTAGGCAAAAGTCGCCACACACTGTTTAAAAAACACAAAACCTCAAGCCCTGGCCAGGGCGGGCGGCTGTATGGGGGAATTCCCCAGCTGCTGGGGCATGGGGTACCCTGGCAGGAGGGGGGTTCACCCCCTTGCTAAGCGCGGTTGGTTTTGCTGCTGGGCAGCTGTGGGAGCTCCCAGCGTAGGGGCTCAGCATTCCCTCCACCTCCCCAAAACCATCTCGCTCCCTCCTCTGACGAGCTGTCACATATTCTTAAATGTCTTCACCAACACATGCTATTGGAGGAAATAATTCCTCCCGTTTAAAGATTCATGGGTATTGGTGTTGGAGAGAAAAGCAGTGGTTTCCCCTTCCTTGTGGTCAGAAATCCCCGCAGGGCAGGATTGTTTCCGATAACCATAAATAGCGTCCTGGCCCCGGGATCATCCCGCCAGCGGTACCATTCCCAGGGTCCCAGGGAAAGGAAGCGTAAATCCTAGAGCCTTGAATAAAGAGCATAAATGTTTGAAAGCAGGAGCAGCACGTATAAATTGTGCAGAACTTTATAAAAGCCACAGAAATACAGCCCTGCTGCACAACCGGTGTAAACCTTACACAATGGCCAGGATGATTCATGGGAGCGAAGCCGCATTAATCACACAGTGGCGGGTGAAACAGGTTTCTACCCCGTACCTTTAATGAACAGACAGCCCAGCTTCGGCCAGGATCTTATCGGTCCCATCCTCCTCCCTCGGCACCACGGCGTGACTCGACTTGCCGGCATCGCCGGGGTGCGATGGGAAGAGCCGGGGCAGGCAGAGGCATTGCAGGAGAGCCGAGAAGGGCTTCTCTTAACCCAGCCGGTGCCTAGCAGGAACTGCAGAGAGATGCCCATTATTTTCAGGTGATAACAATGGAGTATTTCTACAAAGAGTGATGCCAAAAGAGCAGAGATTGTACGAGTCCATCCAGCACAAAGCTTCTGGAGTTGAAAGGGAAACACCCAAAGGCTCTGACGGCTCTCGCTTGCCGAGTGACCTGGCTGCTAACAAAAGAGCCAGCGAGGGAAATCGCCCCCTCTCCGGCAGGTGTAGAGATACATCTCTTTTTAAGGCTGCAAGAATTGAATTGGTGGTTAGAGATGAAGGTGCACATAAGAAGCTGAATTTTAAAACTCGTAAATTAACTAAGTAAGAGGGGGGCGAGCTGTCCCAGCTTCCTGAAAGGGAGTTCATGCCTGTAATCTGCTAGGATGCTTTCTGCCATCGTCAGGAGGGCAAAGTAAGGAGAACTACTTGACATAATGTGTTTGGGGTTTCAAAGCTCTTTGACAAGGTCCCTTACGAGAGGCTACTAAGGGAATTAAATGCTTGCAAAGCAAATGGAAAAAGTAACTCTAATGGTCAGAAACAAAGAGGCAAAAGAGTGTCTATTAATGAGGGCTAGCTTCCAGAAGGCTACGGTACTAATGGGGAGGCTCCCCAAGTTTTTGTGTTAATACCAGTGGTTAAAGAGGTGCCTTAATGATCTGGAAAAGGAGAATGAAAAATGTCATAAGAAAAAATCTGGCAGAGGACCCAAATTGCACAGAGCGTTCAGAACAAGAGAAGACTACGGGGAACTTCAAAAGGCTCGAAAAGAGCTTGATGGATGGGCCAGTCAATGGCAGATGAAATCCAAAGTAGACAAATGCATAGTCATGCACGCTGCGAGGAACAGGCCCCACTAATTCAAACAAAATGTTAAAACGCAAAAGGAGCGGGAGAGATAACAGTGGAAACACTATGGTGCCAATACCTCCATCGACAGCACCCCTCATCCGGAACATTGCGCTCAGCCCTGGTTGCTTCACCTCGGACAATGGCACTTTTAAACCCCACTTACCCCTGGCAAGAGCCCAGGGGCCGCACAGGGACCCTGCCCATCGGCAGGGATGCCCACCGTTCCGCTGGGAATGGTGCAGATGGGGAAGGTCCATAGGGTGAGCCGGAGCATCTCCTCCCACAGGAATTGCCAAGTGAGAGCCAGATGTTGGGGGCTGGGATTGCCTGCGGAGGGACCCTCTCCATCACCCCGAGGAAGAGCCTGCTGAGACCTGCAGGAATTTCTCCAGCCAACAACCTCCCAGCACCAAGGGATCAGTTGTCCTGTGGGACAGCCACTCTGAAGCAGCCCAGGAACATGGGATGTCCCATGTGAGCCCAGGTCTGACAGGATCAGCCAGTCTGGCAAGGTCCACGTGGTGCCTGACCGTGATGCCATCTCTCTCCTGGGACAGGGCTTGCTGCTTGTTTTTGCTCAGCTGGCGATGGCCCTGGCTCCCCACTTTGCCCCATTCCTCCCAGCACTGTTGAAACCAGTACAGAGGAGCCAGGGCTGGACTCCATCAGCGTTAACAGTCCCTTCAGTGGGTGCCTCAAAGCGATGAACATCTTCAGTGCCTTGGAAAGGGATGCAGATGTTGAGGGGTAGTCTCTGGGAGGAACGGGTGCATGGCCAGGCAGAGGGTGCCCCCAGGGGCTGGGGGGCAGATGCCAGCAGGGCTGGGAAACACCAGGCTTCAGCTGGGGCTTTGCTTTGAAAGCCAGACAGCCCAGCCCCAGCGCTGGCTTTGGGGATGGCTGTAAAGCCAAAGAGAACACTGTCAGGCAGCCTGGCGTGAGCAGGGACCTCATGAGGAGCGGGTGGGGAAGAGCCGGTGGAAACGATGCCGAGGAGGCAATGTGTGCACAGTGAGGAGTGGGCATGGGGAGGGGAGCGCTCATCCCATAGAGGAAAGCAGGCAAAGATGCTCGAATGGCCGCACCAGGTTTCTCCCAGCTGTTCACAGCTTTGTTAATGGCTACTTTTCTGCAAATAAATTCAATATTTATTTCCAACAAGTGTCTGGCGGGAGGTAGAGGAAGGAAAGACACTTATTGAATAATTGCACAACCCTCAAGAAAAGCCATAAATTACCCAGCTCTATCTGTCGCTATAATTTCCAGACAAAGTCCTAATGAATCTTTCCCAACAATAGTGTAAGGACAGGTCTGAAAACATATTGAACCGTCTAAGCACTTGGGTAAGCAAAGCAGAGGCATTAATAACCACCATGAGACATCCCACCCTCCAGCAAGGACCGAGCATCTCTGGTCACCTTCATTCCACTGCCCCTGCCGCAGCCCTCGCTGTCCTGGCACAAGGCGAGGGTGGCTCTGGGGACCACCAGCCCAGAAGAGCAACTGGAGGCTTAAATAGTTCAAAGGTTTTGATAATTATAGGCAAGAAAACTTGACAACAGAAAGGCATCACTAATAGAAACCGGTGCCAAAGGTATGCCTGTTTATGGGCAGGAGAGGGGCGACAACTTTGCTGTCTTGGTCCTCAAAGCAACAGAGGATGAGAGGTTTGTCCACACAATGAAGTATGACTCACGTACAGATGTCAGTCCAGCACATTAGTGTAAAGGCAGATAAAAATTACAGGCATTTTTTTTGCCAGACAATAACAAAATACAATAAAAATTACTTCTGTGAACTGCTTCTCCGAGAAGCACCTCTGTTCTTAGTTCAAATGCATCTTTTCGCCTTTTTTTCCCCCAAAAATCTTCCAGCAAACATCATAAGAGGTTAAAAAAAAAACCACCAATACTCAGGGGGAAGCAGGTGTGATGGGCAAACCCTGCCTCTTGCAGGGTTCACACCCGCCTCACTGCTGGGGCACACCAGCACCCTGATGGCCACAGGCTGCTGGGGACCAGGGCAGCTGCACCCCCCTCTCCCAGACAATCCCAGTCTGTCCAGCACTGGGCTGCGAGTCCAGTCATGCTCTGAAGTCCCTGACACACCGTATGCTTTCACTTCACGTTTCGCTTTTGCACTTCAAATGCTATTCCCACAGCGAGGATTTACTGCTGCCGGGCTCGCAGGCAGCCCTCCGCCGCGTATCACGTAATGCCATCTCCAAGCGCCCGGCGCGGCTCTCTCCAGTGCTTACAGGACCCCCATTATTCTGATATCTGAGCACTTCACAAACATTGAAGGATTTAAGCCTGCAACCTCCAGCTGAAGCAGAGAAGGTTATTACTCCTGTTTACAGAGGGGGAACCACGCCGCAGCAGGGCTGGCTTGCCCAAATCCGCAGTGAAATCTGTAGCAAAGCGGGCGAGGGGACATGGTTTCTTGTCTCTCGGATTAGCATCCTAATACCAAATCCGCCTTTCCCTTCCCGTTCCCATGAAGGGCCTTCCTCCATGGGGATTTGGGCTGTTACTGCCTGCCCAGCCACATCGGACCTTTAAATACAGAGGGGTGTGCCCCAGCCTGCTGCTGCTGGACCCTGGGGAAGGGGGTTCCCACGGGACACCACAGCCCCCTGGGAGCAGACAGATTAACGTTTCAACTTGGCTCGGTGTGACATTTCCATCTGGTTTGACAAACTAAACATTTGAGTTTGCAAATGTCAAAGTATTTCCACCAAAAATGTCGTCGGCGAAGCCTGACATTTCTTAATCTTTTTTTTTTTGCTCCCATTCTGTGAACATTTTTGATATTTCAACTTTGTCTTGATTCAAGAGGGAAAACACACCGTAATTTTTGACTGGTTTAAGCAATTACATATTTTTAACTTAAGCCATTAGCTAGGTCCTGTGGGCTATTCCTGCCAGGAACAGACACCGATGGTGGCACCCAGTACCCCCTCCATGAACTCCGGTTATTTGCAGAGGGGTTCCAAAGTCACACAGCCCGGAGCATGCCAGGAAGCAAGTGGCTGAATTTTCCTCACTCCAGACTCCAAGCTGCATCCAGCCAGCCCTTCACCTCAAACTTCTTGCTCAGCTCTTTCCCAGGATCATGCTGAGCTCCATCTCTGGGGGCCTGGGCAAGGGGCTGCCCACCACCTCCCAGTGCATTAGTGGAGGAAGGAGCAGGAAAGTCAATGCAGGAGAGCACGTACAGTGCAGAAATCTATAGTCAGCTGCATTTTGATACAGTCCCCAAAGTACCTAATTATGCAGCTCGGATTTCTCCCTGCTCCTCATTCCAGATTCACCCTGAATCTTTATCAGGCCTTGGGGCTTCACAGACATGAAGGAGACATTCGGCTCTCCCCTCTTCCCAGCAGGACGGGAGGGCAGAGGTAGCAGGGTGACATACTGCTCTTGTCAGATCTGCAGAACGCCGTGTCAGGGAGCAGGCGGCTAAGTGCACATAACACCTAAAGAAATGCCTGGCTTCCCTGTGGTGCTCGGGCTCTGCCGGGGAGGGATGGTGAGGAGCCAAGCAGGCAGCTGTGGCAGCGCAGGAACACGCTCTGAGGGGGTCTTAGAGGGATTTGGGAGAGGGAGAGCATGCATGAAAATTGCATCAGAGCAAGAGCTAATTGCCAAGATTAACAGGCTCCAACAAGTGAAGGGTGAGCACTTGAAGTATGAAGTGTTGGCTGAGATGTGAGCGTTGCCCATGGAGCTGAGCAGGGCTGATGCGGAGAGGGGCAGAGCTATTCCGGACCAGGGAGCGGGGTGCACGGCTCCAGCTGCTCACAGTTCCCAGGAGATGGGCAGAGGGACCAAATGGCCCGCTGTCCCCGAGGCACACCAGGGAGGGTGGCTTTGGGTCCCAAGGCTCCAGGTGGGCAGATGTAAGGGAGCACAGAGAAGGGCACCTTGTGTCCCCGCCCTGGGGTTTGCATATTGGTGGTTTCCCACCAAAAATGGGGCCAAGGATCTCCTCCAAGACACCGTTCGGTGTTGCCCATAGTGTGTCCTCACCGTTATGTGCCAAGAAAGGCAGAGAAACACTATTTGCAGTAGGAACTGGTGACTGAACCAGAGAGGCTTTAGCCACCGGGAGGGAGCAGACGGCAGGGCACAGGTGGATGCCTCCTTGGAAAACCAGGGACAGCTGCGAGCAAAATAAATAAGCCCAGGCAGCCCTGATGTTCAGCCAACCCAGGGACACATTAACTGCACAGCCGGGGAGAGTTGTGAGGTGGCTGCACGAATTGGACAGCTCATGAGATGGATGAGCACCGCGGCCGGGAGAATTTGTTGGTGTTTAAATTAAATGGGGAAGGACGTGGAGGTATGCTGGCTTTGGCAGAAACACCTGGGACAGTGTACCCAGCTCAAGGCAGAGAATGAGGATGACGGTGCACAGCAAGAGGAGATGACTGCCTATGGGAGAAGGCAAGAAGCGCCACCACTGCCTCTGTGGATGTGGAGGGTGAAGAGGGATGGGCAGGGCGAGGGCTGCAGCCCACCTCCAGCAGCGGCTTTGCAACAAGATGCTGCCACTTGGAGGGAGAAGATGGATGGGAGCTGCCTGGGACACAGGGCAGGTTGCAGAGCACACGCCGGACTTGCCATGGCAAAGCTGGAGCAAAGGGATCCAAAGAAAAAGCTGAGATACGGAAGGGAAACCCAAAGGAGAAGCTACGAGGAGTGTCTGCTCCCACAAAGAGCAGCGATGGGAGCGAGGAGGGTGCCTGGCCCATGCTGAGCTCCCAGATGTCATTTTGAGTTGCAGGCTCTGCTGGTGGGTGCTGTAGGTGGCCAACGCCGACACCACCAAGGGGTCAGGAGGGCTGGTCATCAATGACCTGCAGAAGGATGGTGCCCACGTGAATTTGCACCTCTGGGTTCCAGATGTGGGATGCACAGAACCCTGTGAATCTGGGGGGTCTCCTGCTTAAACCCCAGAAAAAAAGGGAGAGGGATGTATCCATGTTTGGCTCAGAAAAGCAGGGGTGCTGTGGAGGAGGAGGATGATGTGACTTGTGCCAAATCCTGGAGGAAATCAGTGTGGGAGCTGGGAGCAAAGCCTGGTTTCCCCAACTGGCCAGCAGCACGCTGCAGGCACTGTCTTCTCCTTACAAGCACGTCCCCCGAAACCAGGTTTGGGGCAGGAATGATTCCCTAACTGGAGAGAGATAAACTTCTAACAAATATTATTTGCAAACATATCATTCAGGCAGCTCCGTTTCTAGGTTACACAGCTGACAATTTTGTAATGCAGAAAGAGAAAAAAGATCAAAACCAGCCGACATGTCAAGGAACATAAGCCACAGAAGACAAAACACAGGAAAAAAAAAAAAAAAAGACTGATTTTCAAAGACGAAAGAGAAAGAAAACATTAAACCACAGGGTGCCCAGAGATCTCCACCAGAACTGGGTTTGTCTCCCTCTCTACCAGGGATAGAGAAATCAGGAGTAAAGTGATGAAAACTTGCAAAACTCTTTGGGGTGGGTTAATGGAGGGCAGTGAACACGGTGTGGGGCATGAGAGGGACCCCAGCCCCACCGGGTCCTGGTGTGGAGGAGGGTGCTGCTTAACCTGCACTTGGTGTGGGGATGTCTCGGGCTATTTGTGCGCCATAAATGCTTCAAATTAAAAAGAAAATGCCTGAACACCACTGCAGATATTTCCCCCAAATGTACCTAGGCATTGTGCAGCAGCATTCAAAACCCAAATAAAACATTATAGAATACATAAAGGGCGGGGGAGAAAATACTATGATATAAACCTGTCTTCGCATCGAGACTGGGGGCCTTTCCAAAAAGATACGCTTCAGCCAAACAAATTATGGAGCTCGGTGTGGGGATAACTGGACGAAGTTTAATGGCCTGTAGTATGCAGGAGATTGGGCTAAGTGAGCTGAGAGTTTCTCCTGGCCTTAAAGCCCATGAATGTATGAATAAATCAAGGGAATAGTTGTTTAGTTCCAGTCCCCCAGCCTGCAAAAACACAATACAGCAGGAGAGATGGGCAGTGGGAGCGGCAGAGGAAGATGCAGGGGATGGGGGGGTCAGGGAGCACCCAGGTAAGAGCATGGTGCTGACCAAGCCCAAAAGGCACCAATGGAAATGCTGGTTTTTGCAGCTGGTTGCTGGGGGAACTGCTGGTGTGAAGCAATTTACAGAAGTAAGAGGACAAGTGGGAAGGGGCAGAGGCTGCTGGGGCCGGAGGGAACATCTGCCTCGGGTCAGGATCAGCCCCATGGCCAGCAGGACCAGGAGGAGACATGCAGATGCGTGACTGCTGGAGGGAGCACCGCTCCCCATCCCCTAATGTCCAGGCACAGAGGAAGAAATCCCACTGCCAAACACTGCATCCCTAGCGGGGTTAGGGCTGAGAAACCCCAGAATAAACATGGTCAGCAAAGAGGGGAGAAGCCCCAAAACCAGGGACCTGAGGCACGTGAAGCTGCAGGGACGGCAGCTGATGGGTGGAATAAGTTAGAGCTGATAAAACGTTCCAGGGAATAGGAAGGGCTTTTAAAGACATGGGGGAAAAGAAGGGCTAGTAAGACAGGAGGATAATAATAAATGAGAAAGAGGCTGGAAGGAATGAAGAGCTTTAAAATAGCTGTTGCTGAATTGCTTTTTTAAATTGCTCTTTAAGGCGATAACTAAAGAGAAGAGGCATGGTCAATTAGGAAGTAATGAAGACCTTGTAAATACACTTACTGATAAAAAGCACGTAAGGGAACGCTTGACAAACCCAACATACACAAATCAGCCGGGGCGAGTAACATGCGTTTTGAATTATTAAAGGAATTTGCTAACAAACTTAGCGAGCTTCTGCCACTTCAAAACCCACCACCATCAACAAAAATAAAACTGCAGTCGGCCAAATTCCGAGCTGGCGTAACAAATCAATGGAGGGCTCGGGGGAGGCGGCGGGGACTGGCAGGGAAGGAAATAAACACAAAGCAAAATTAAAAAACAAAAAAAAAAGGGGGGGGGAGACTGGAAAAAGAGACTGACAATTAGTAGCCAGGAAATTCGTTTCATCCTCCAGGCGAGGAACGCCACAAAAATTGGGGATTAAGGAAAAGGCATTTGCCTGTTCCCAGAGGAGAGCAAAGCCACGAGTGATGCAAAAGAAGAATTTATTAAGGACGAACCATGGCGGTCAAAGCCGACGGGTGTTTTACAGGGCATCGCACCCTCTCTTGAGGCAGAGGCTGGTGGATAAAAGCTGTCAGGACACCAGGACACACAGCATTTCATCCTGCACCTCGGAAATCTTCCCTGGAGGAATTAATTGGCTGCAGAGTGAGGCTGGCTCAGGAGCCCGCACAGTTCAGCAGCCGGATCAGGAACGTGTGCGAGGCCAGATCTTGTTTGGGATGAACATTAATGATTGAGAAGATAAATGGCAAAATAATTGTGTTTGCAGATGATGGTTAATTAGGTCATGCTGAGAATAGAAATAACACAACAGGAGCTGGGATGGTTTGAAACGGGTGGAACCAGGTGAGAGATGAGGCTGGAAGGATGCAGGGACCACAGGGGAGAAGGTGTCCTCGAAGTCGGTGGTGGGGACAAGCTGGGAGACCGCCCTGGGATGGGAGCTGGCTGGAAGCAGCAGTTAGAACCATAGAACGGTTTGGGTTGGAAAGGACCTTAAAGAGCATCAAGTTCCAACCCCCCCTGCCATGGGCAGGGACACCCTCCACTAGACCAGTTGAGGTGGGATTTCTCAGAGCATCTGTCCTGTGCTCTCAGCACTCCAAAAGGCATCAGGGTCCCTCAGAACCACTGCTGGCACAGCAGGGTCTGCCCAGGCATTTTGCAGCACAAGGAGGAGGCTGCTTGCTGTCTTGCCTGGAGGTTTTGGGGCAGAAAGGGTGGTTCTGGGGACAAGGAAAAAGTTATTTCCCCGGCCCCGGGGGCTGGGGTACCAACTGCCTCCCCCAGTGTGGCCAGGGCTGGGTGGGCACCCAAGGGAGATGGCATCTCCGTGCTGGAAAAGGGCACGCAGATTTGTCTAGCCTGGGAGGAAAGTCCCTCCGGCCACCCCCCAAAGAGGACAGGGTGAATGAAAGCAGGAAGCCCCCGGGGAGCGGGTGTTATTTGGGAGAGCTGTCAGAGCGCTCGCTCCCTGGGCGTCTCTGCTTCTCATCCGCCTGATGGAAGCTGACATTCTGTGAACCCTTCCGAGCAAAGCCAAATTATTTTAATTTCTAAATCCAAACAGCTCCAATTATATCATTTCCCCCATGCAAAGCTGGGTAATGCTCTTCCTCTGCTTCTCTGGCAGGGCTACAGCAGCCCTGAGCACTGGCAGTGCTGGGGTGGGGGCTCAGGAC
>NW_010135352.1:22793-29178 GCF_000699245.1 Pterocles gutturalis
TCCTCCTGTTCAGGGATAGCTCAGGGGCACATCAGGACAGACTCTGGCACAAAAGGTGAGATGGGGTGACAGCGACATAAGGTGATGGTTTAAGTACAGAGGGAAACTCCAAAGTTTTGCACGTGTATAAAAAAAAATAAATCAGACCTTTCAAATAAATTTAAAGTCTTTTGGGCAAGTTCTCCTATCTGCAGCAGAGCTTTTTGGTTTTCTTCCTTTTGCTCCGCACAGAGCAGCCTCCCATGGCAGGCTTGGGGGGGATTTCACTTTAAGGATGAGCAACAAATGATGTGATAGTTACAGAAATAGAGGGGGAAAAAAAAGCAAGTTGAGGAAACATTTCCTAAAGAGCTCTGATTAACTAATTAACTGAATTCCTTCTTACACCAGCCTTTCTCTCACAGCTTCGGTGCCATCCCTTTGCAGAGGGTATATTGCACTGACACTTAACACATCATAATTGTAATTATACACCTCCAGCTGCCTTTGCTAATTTTTTTCCTCCCATAGGCAGCCCTCCCCCTTTTCTCTAGGGCTGCCTCAGCACCATTTTCCCACAGTTTTTTTACCCACAACCTGGGCAGGGAGAGCAGAGCAGACACTGGATGCGGATCCTGCCTTTCACTCCCAGACCCACCACGGCTTTCCACCTCCACCCCAAACCCTGCTGCCCCCAGCATCCCCTCTTTCTTCTCCCTTTCCCTCACTGCCTGCTCCTCTGTTTCTCCTGTGCTATTTTTAACATGGTCTCAAGGTCTTTGCTTCCACAACTCCCAGAGCCTCTCCTCTGGCTCAGGCATGCCCAGATCCAGGCGCACCCCCCTCCTTGCACCCACCCCCAGTTCCCCCAGCCAGCAAGGGGCTTCTGCCCAGCACATCCCCAGTACCACACAGTCCCAGCAAACCTGGTTTCACATGGACAAGCCATCCTGGATCCATCACACACAAGAGATGCTGCCAATGCTGCTCTCACCCCCAGCATCCCTCCCTCACTGCCTTTTATCACCTCTGGTCCCTCTCCAGCATCACCAGGCTGCCAGCAGCACCTGAGCCCCCCCAGCCCCCTGCCTGCACCCAGCTGCCTGCACCCAGCTGGGGGCTGAGCTGTTCCTGCTCCCACCTGGAGCCCCTTAGCTCTGGGAACAGCAGATTTCCAGCACCATCTCCCTCCTAGGCTCCACCAGAGTTTGCCGCAGCACCTGAAACGCCCTCCCAAGCCCCTCCATTTCTGGTTTAAATTCCCGGCCCCTCATCGTATTACAAAGTACCCGGGGTGCCTCTGCACTCCTCTAAACTCAAACACCTTTTATTCTCATTAAAGGGGTCCGTGGCTCTCTCCCATTTCTCTATCTCCCAGTTAAAAGCTAATTAATTACTGTTGACTTTCTCAGCAGATGTTCTCGCTTCGGCGCTGGTCGGAAACACGGTGATTTGTGAACCGCAGGGCTCCGGCGTGGAGCAGCGAGGACCAGGGCATGTGCGTCGGCGGGGAGAGGAGCCCTTCCCAGCCAGCCCCGCTTCTGAAAAGGGAGAGAAAGTGGCTGTTTATGAGAAAGGCACTGGTTGTTTTTCTTGGAAAGAAGGAAAATCCTCAGATAGGGGTAAAATCCTGATTCCACAGAAAATTAAGCAGTGTGGATTTCAGTTGGGGTCTGGTCAGAGGTTTATTTCCCCTCGTACAAGAAACCTCTCATAAATCACTGCTCTCTCCAAGGGCTTTTCAAAGGGGTGATGCAAAACAGAACTGCACTGTCCATGAAAGGCTGGCTGGCTCCAAAGAGCACCGGGGAAACGGGAAAGGATGGGCGGCCATCTCTGCAGCCCCACACCCCGACACTGCCACCCTGCATCCCTCCACCTGCCTCTGCTGTCGCTGCGGCTCGCAAAACACCAGGAAAGGGCAAGCAGGGATGAAGAAATGTGTGCCGTGGAAAGGAGATAGGTGACAGTGACGGGCCAGAAGGGAGGATGAACTGGTAGCATGATGCATGCCCCATGGCAGGGATGGGGCAACAGCCCCTGCTGATGGGGGGACCATTGCCATGGTGGGGACAGGTGTCCTGGTGGCGTGGGCATCTCAGAAAGCATCCCAGTGAGTGTGAGCATCCCAGTGGTCATGGGCATCCCGGTGGGCATGGGCATCCCACTGGGTATGGGCATCCTGGTGAGCATGGGCATTGCAGTGGTCATGGGCATCCCAGTGGGCATGGACATCCCGGTGGACATGGGCAGATCCTGGCATCTCCACTGCTGCCTTTGCTCTGCCAGAGCCACAGCTGCAGCACCCTTGGTGCAGAGTGGGTCACAGGGGTATGAAGTCCCCACCAAAGGGGTATGAAATCCCCACCAACAGGGTGCATGTCAAAGGCAACTTCTGCAAAAATGCTGCCGAAACCGCCGCCGAGCAGTGAAGCTCCTGGACTAACATCCGTGCAAATCCCCCTGATGATTACAGTGACTTTCTAATATCGACAGGAACCTCTGTGCTAATGAAATGCACCAGAGTTAAGCAGCCGTGGAAATGCCAGTGTAAAGGAGAAAGGCCACCAAACAGGCACTAATGGAAACCCAAATCCCCAGAACTAACGGGCCGTGCTCGGAGCAGAAGGACGGGAGCAGGGTCTCCTGTGCCGTTGGCCCTGGACCTTCTCCGGCTTCCACTGCCCAGTGCCATCGACCCCAGGGGAGAGGGGTGTACGGGTGGGGGTACCAGTGGACAGATGGGAGTACTAGAGACAGAAACTGGGGAGGCATGGGGAAGTTTATTCCTTTGGCCCTCAACACTGGCACTGTCGAGGTGCTTTACCTTCCCGGGGGGCCTCCAGCACGGCTGGGAAGTGCTGACTGCAGAGTCAGCAGCCACTCGCAGCCCAGCCTGGACCTGACAGACCATTTCCCATCGAGCTGCGAGTAGAAAATGGGATTTCAGCTTTTCCTTTTCATGGTAAATGTTTCTGATTCTGCTGGCTGATGTGTTCACCTCTCGAGCTAATAGGCAATAAGTAAAGTGGTGTAATTCTTGTTAAGGAGACAGAAAGGGCTCCATTTAAATGCAATGCGCGGGGTGACATAAACTGAGCTGGGAGAATACCCCGAGCCTCCCTGCAGCAGTTCGGGGAGCTGGGGAGGGCGGTTTGCTTTTTCTCTGACAGCAGAGGCAGGCTGGGCGTGTGGCTGGAATACACCAGCACCGAAAACAGGGCCTTCTGTCATCTTCCCATCAGTGTTTCCAGGGGTTTGAACCAAAAATGACTTCAGACACGGGTCCCCAGACAGAGGTCCCCCAGCCCACCCCTGCCCTGGCTATCGGGACAGACCGAGCATCCCCTCCCAGCCCCCTCTGCCCTGCTTGCTGATGCTCCTTGCAGCTTCTGGAGCAGCGCAGCCCGGTGCTGTGCCGACACTGTGGATCACATCTTGCTGGAGACAGGCAAGAAATTGGGACCGAAGCCCTTCAGACACCATCCCTCTTCCCCTGCAAGGTGCCGGTGGTGCAGGCAGACCAGGGTGCCGTGCGCTGACAGTACATTTGCTGTTGAATGCTTACTACTAATTACATTAAAAACCTTGCATTAAGATGAGGTTAAAGGCACCCGGGCTGGCAGCAGGAACACTCTCAAACTGACTCATTACAAAAACCCCATTGCTGATAAGGCCCCCGCTTTAAATAACAAGCACTAGATTCTTCTTGCTTTATAAAATTCCATTTAAAGGAGAAATGACAAAAGCTTTCCGGCTCCTTTGATCATTTGTGAGGGTCCTTTCCAGCGCAGAAGGGAGCGAGCCCCTGTCTCGAGGAGGAAGGGGACTGTGCTGGGTCGAGGGAGGTGCTCAGGGGGGTGGGTGCTCCTGGCCAGGCTCTCCTTGCCTGCTCGGGGTGGATGTCCCTTGGCCACGTGCTGAGCGCTGCAGGCCACCGCAGCCACGTTTCCAGAGCCCAGTGTTGCTACTGGGACGGGCTGGGTTTGGATGGAGAGGAGAAATGCCAGGGGGCTTGTGACTGGAGGGGTTGCTGGCGATTGCACGCGATGTCCTTGTTACCTTGGAAAAGCCCCTCCAGCTTGGTCTCCAAAGCCAACAAATGTCAGAATTGGAGTCACAGCCCTGACCCCAGCTGTGGTACAGTGTTTGTGTGATAGGGACGGGGCAGCATGCACGGGTTGGGTTGCTGCTGCCCAAAGTGACGCCAGCATCATGCGGGGAGATGCCCCCACCGGGACCACTGCCGGGCTCTGCCAGGAGAGCTGTCGCCAAGGACGGGCAAAGTCATCACCAAAAACCTTCTTGTTGCATAATCCCTACAGCCGCACACATCCTTTGGCTTAAACACCAAAGCCCTGGCAGCAAAAACTGTTTCTCTTTTTTTTTGGTCTTTTTATTGACGGGCAGAATGTGCAGGGGAGGGAACAGCAGCCGGGTGTATTCTGACGAACCCTGATTTCTAGCAAAGCCTTTAATAGTGTCTCTGTCTTGTCGTATCTTGCTTGAAAAATTAATTCAAATTGGTTTGCTTATAAGCCTTTTCACAGGGGCTGAGAACAAGCTGAAAGATCTGAAACAAAAGGGAACAATAATATCTTGAGCTGGAAGGTGCTGTTCAGACCCAGCGAGGATGGGTGTTAGGCCTGGTTTTATCTAACACCTTCAATTAATTATCTAGGAGAGGGAACAAACAGCCCCTTAATTAAATCTTCAGATGACATTACAGTGAAAAGGTGTTAGACACCGGCAGGGATGTGCAGAGGGGCTGGGGAAGGCAGCGGCACAGCCAGGACAGAGCTGGGCTGGGGCAGGGAGGAGGATGTGGCCGGGGGGGGGCTTTTTCTCCAGGTCCCCTTTTCCGCCCCCCAGCCTCCTGCCTCACCCATGGCGGCAGCGGGGAGGGACCTCAGCCCCCCGGGTCCAGCCCCAGCACCCTGTGACCCTCAGATCCCCTCTGAGTGCGTTTGGGTGCCAAAGCCCCCCCCGGTGAGATGACACCCACTCCTGCCCGCTGCCCCCATGTCGCACCGGCTCCCACCGTGACGACCGCTGAGGATTCGCACCTCCTGTGGCTCCTCCAGCATCCCTGAAGCTGCAGCTGGGCTGGGGCTGCTCCTAGGAAAGCCGAAGCCCTTCCAGCAATATATTTTATGTGGTGGAAACCAAGTGAACTTCGCAGAGACACAGCTATGGCCTTAACTGGAAATACCAGGTATGTTAACAAAGAAACCGAGCAAAGAAATTTTTGGACAAAAAGTTAATTAAGTAAAAATCAACCTTCCAGAGGAAGTTACATAAACATTTGGGGGGGAAAAAAATAAACTTGCAGAATATTTCCAAGAGAATTAAGAAGAGTCATAACTATTTGAGCCTAGAAATGAGAAGCTAATATTGCAAACATAAAGGTTTAAGTTCCTTTGCAGTTCATACATTTTATAACAGAAACCCAGACATCTGAAAACCAAAATAAAACACTCCAATAACAATCATAACTCTGACTCTCTCTTTTTCTTCTTTCCTGGCACCCGGACAACGGCTCAGAAACGCATCTTGTAACTCCAGCTCGGCGCCGGAAGTGACTTCTATAAAGTGGGATAATTAAGCAAGAGTAACGTGTTATTTTAGAAATTACATCCTCGCCGTGACATGCCGGAGGAGGATGCCGGGCGGCCGTGGGCTGGGGCCGCTGCTTGACGCACGCTGGCTCCCTCAGCACCGACGCCGTCGGCACCCTGGGTGGGGGGTACAGGGTGTTTGCAGCTACCCCGGGAGTATTCACGCTTTACGTTTGGAGAGAGGCTGTCTTTAAATCACATTTAACTCCCAGCTCCTCTGCTGCTGGGAGGGCGGCGGGGAGGGCGGAGGTCAGAGGAGGGCTGCTCCTGGCAGAGCGATTAATTCCGGCTGCGAGGAGCGGGGTTGCGGTGCTCCAGGACGACAAGCACTGACACCTCCCCGTGCCTTATCCTGCTGCACTGAGACTGTGTTTTGTATCTCATAACGTGCGTCAGATGTTTTCGGTGCTGTGCGGCTAACAAACCAGCCCCTGCCAATTCCCACTCCCTGGCTTTTTTAGCGCTGGGGCTGTTGTCCCTCCTTTACATCCTGGTGGGTTTTTTTTCCCCTGCTGTTTAGATTAGCTTTAACTTCAGGTGGCCACCAGGCTTTTGTCCAGAAAAAAAAAAAAAAAAAAAGCAATCCCACAAGCAGCCAGATCTAACAACATCTTGCAAGCACCTCTAAATATTTCAGGGAGAGAGGCTGCTGGGGCTGCAGGGGAGAGGCTCTGATCTGCTCTCATTCATAGTTCAGCACATCCTCTGCCTCCTCCCACCTTCACCAGCGATTGCGCCTGAGCTCAAACACACACTCACCTTCCTCATGCCGAAAACATGTCGGCAGC
>NW_010135352.1:29192-30086 GCF_000699245.1 Pterocles gutturalis
GAGGACCCAGGCCAGTCCCGGCTGCCAGCACGGCCGCCCCAGCCCTGGGGGGGTGGAGAGGAGCGGGAGGAGAACCGCTACCTCCAATTAATCCTGAGCAAAGTCCCAGCGCAGCCAGAGAGAGCTCAGATTTATCTCCCGACTGCCTGACTTGGCTCCTCTCTCCCAAACATTTGGCAGCGGCAGCTGAGACGCAGCGGCTGGTGGAAACCCGCAAGGGTCCGCTGGGGCTGGAGCCGCTAGGAACCTGCTGATGGTCCCCGCAGTGGGACGGGACCCCCGGAGGACCCCAGGGCAGGAGGTGTCTTCCCTGGCAAGCTCTGCTCCCATGGCATGGTGCCTCCTTGCTCCATTCCTCTCGCCTGCCGCCAGCGTCCCCGCCGGTCACCACGGGCACACAGGAGCCTGGCCCCGGCTGGGACCACTGCCAGCGCTCGGGCAGAAATGCTGTGGAGACGGCAACCCCCAGCCAGTGCCTAACAGAAAGGATGAGCTGGCTGGTTAAAGAGGTGTGAAAATAATATTTTGTTTCTGGTTTTTGGGTTTTTTTCCCCAGTCCTATTAAAAGAAATGATTGGAGAAATCCCTGCGGCCGAGGCAGAGGCAGCCACGCGGGCAGATGCCTCCAGCCTTAGCGCAAGGACGGAGGCAAGCGGTGGCTGGCAGCGAAGCCGAGATGCTGCTTAACCTTGGAGATGACCCATCTGCCCGGGCAGCTTCCTCCAGCCTGGCTGCGTGGGCACGGAGGGATGAGAGGATTCACGCCGCCGGCACAGAACAGTAAGTCATGCTGAAAAAAGAAAAGGAGGAGCAGCAAGGGCAGAGCAAGATTGAAAAAGGGGTGGAATAAACCCTGGGAAGAGGGAAAGGTGGAGGAGCGTTTGGGTCTGGTGC
>NW_010135352.1:30103-36747 GCF_000699245.1 Pterocles gutturalis
TGAGCAAACACACCCCCTCCGCTGCTGGATTCCTTCTGCAGGAGGAACAGGATATCGCACATCGTTTGTAAATAAATCCACAGCATCAAAGGAGCCCTGAGCTCCGGCCCCGCACACCCATCCCAGCCCACGGCTCTGGGGGGAGCACACCAGCGATCCAGGGGATGGAGCGTGGGGAGGCACTGGGGCTTTTGGAGGCTTGGTCACCCGCTGCAGGAGGTGATGGCATATCCAGGGGGGTTATCCAGGCGTCTGGAAAAGGGACGTGTTGGAGGAGCAGGCAGACAGCCCCTGTCCCCATCCCTGCAGCCCCACAAGCTGCTTTGCCGTGTGGCAATGGCTTTGGGAGATGCTTCACAGGGTGACGACCCAGGGGGGTGAGAACCGGTTCGCGGGTGCCGCACACCCTCCCCGGCCTCCCCCCGCCTCTGCCCCGGCACGCAGGAGCCCGCCGAGGGAAGGAGAGCTGCCTCCGCTCCACGACTTCAAAGCTGCGAGGGGAACATAATGATGTGCGAAACGCCGAGCTGCCAGCTCCCCGAAGCCGGCCCCACGCTTCCTTTGGAGTAAATAATGCCATCTAACGAGATGGTTTAATTGTGTCGCGCTAATTCCATGTGAAAAGAGACAAGATTGAGCACGTGTGCAGTCACCGTGGGTGCAGGACCCCAGCTCATGGTGTGTATCCCACCCCGCAGTGGCCCGGTCACAGCAGTGCTGCCACGTGATGCTCAGCTCAGCGGTGAGTGGCGGAGACCGCTCTGGAGACAACGAGGTGACCGATGGGTGCAGACAGCGCGGCTGCTCCGGGGCACCCCATGGGGCACACGGGTAAGCAGCGGAGAGATGCCGGGTGCTGGGCAGCGTTGGGGGGCAAGGGAAGGTGCTGCCCCATACTGGGACCCTCAGCTCATGCCATGAGGGTCCGTGCATGGGGCTGGGATGCTGGGAGTGCTACCAGCCTGCAGCAAATCTGGGGCTCCAGCAGTGGGGAGGGGACACCCATGGGAGGGGACACCCAGGCTCCGTGGGCATTCCCAGTGCAGAGATACGGCGTTGTTTTTGATTGCTGGGCTCAGGGAGGAATGCTGCCCAGGCTTGCCTGCTGCTGAAAACCCATTCTGACACCTCAGGGCCAACACATGGGGTGGCTGCAAGCAAGGGAGCTGGGAAACCCCAGCAGCAGGACACGCCGTGCCCGGGGCACAGTCACGTCCCCAGTGAGGGGCAAGGCTGCTCGCAGGCTGAGAGGGCCCACCAGCATCTCCCAGCTCCCACCTCACAGGGCCGGGCTCAGCTTTGCTAGAGCAGCTCATATCCAACCTGGTTTCATCCACTTCTATTTCTTAAAGTGGATTAAAAGAACAAAGACCACTAAGAGCTGACACGTGCACAAAGCGTAAACCGAGCCTGGGCAATTCCCCCTGTGGGCCTGAGTCTCGTGGTGGGACCTTTTGGATTGATGGTCCCCCATTTCCACGTCCATGGCAACATCGGTTTACCCGGTGGCATGCTCCGTCTCTCCGTGCAGGCGTTGGTAGCACCGTGATGCTCCTCAACCATTCGCGGCCGCTGTTATTCCCATGGATTAGCGTTTTGTTATTGCCTCCAGGCAGCCTGACCCTGCTTCCCACACTGGGGTTCCCAGCCCCCCATGTCCCCAGGCACGACTTCAGCCATCGGCCACGTGCGACGCGCAGTCGAGAAGCCAACACCTGTGCTCCCGGTGCACCCGGCCACCGCGGGCTCTTTCCAGGATGTAAACTCTTGGTTTTCAAGGCTGTTTTCTCACCAGATGAATGAAATAAACCAATGATTAAAAGGAAAAGTAGGAAAATAAATTGCACCATGTGCAGTCGTTTGGACACCCCAGATGGCTTGTCAGCAGGGTTTGACTTTCAGGTCTACAGCACAGATGGCTGCCACTGAAGCTGGGGGAAGCGCTGTTGCCGGTCGTGCATGGCAGCCCCCGGCACACCCCAGCCTCGTGGTGCTTCTCCTCGGAGCTTGGGGGCTGTGGTTCAGCCCCACAGCAGCCCCGGGGTCTCGCGTGTCCCACCACAGTGCTCAGCAGAGGCTCCACCTGTGTGGCTGTTGCAGCAGACGGGTGCCACCATTCCAGTGCTCTCGTGCAGCGCTGCTTGTACCCAGCAATGCCAAAACACTGTGAGAAGCAACCCCGCCAGGCACCGCGCCAAGGGCAGGATGCGAGGGCTGACCTCGGGCAGGGGACACGGTGCCGATGGGGGATGCGGTGCTGGGGGAGGCCAGGGCAGGTGGGGACAGCCTGGCAGCCACCCTCGCCCCTTGCTCCCATGGGGTATTGGTGCCGACAGCCTGCCTCTCCTCCAGGAGCCCTCGGAGCTCCCTTCCTCCTTCTCCTCGCAGATATATGGTCTAATTTGGAACAGCAGCTCCTCGGAGTGGAGGCTGCATCAGTCTTTGCCTGGAACCGCCAGACACATCGGCGTGGTGGCATCGGCACGAGAGAGCAGCAATAAGCATTAGTGCCGGGACCGAGGCGACTCGGTGCTGGCAGTGATGTAGCATTTCCATTAGGAACCTCACGCTGCTCTATTACTACGGCATTAGCAGGAGCACCGCTGCCGCCGCGGGAACCATGGGAGAGGGAGAATCCGTGGCTGCGATGGGGCAGTGGCTCCCCCCCAGACATCCCTGCTCAGCCAGGATGCAGAGGTGATGCTCACGACATCACACAGGGGTGGGGGGTCTGTTCCCCATCACCAACGGGTCACTCCATCACGCAGAGGGGCCTGTCCCAACATTTTAGCATTTGGTTTTGTTTCTTTTCTTTTTCCCGTCCTAAGCTCTCTGGTTTTTATTGTAAAGCTCCAAACTTTCCCCTCCACTTCCCTGCGTGCAACAACATTTCCAACCCTCCCCTCCTTGGAGACTCCCAAAGGCTCCAGGAAGAGGGAGGTTTGTGATAAACAGATGGGAAATACGGAAAATAGTCAAACAAAGAGAGGAATGAGAAGGAGAAGAGAACAAGGTGCAGATTCCTGGCTGCTAGGGTGGGAGGGGGAAGCAGGAGGATTATTACATTAGGAGCAGCTTCAAACTCCCAATTCTCAGGGCACGAAACCTGCACAATTTAAAGTAGTCAAAACAAACCCTTTGCCGCTATTTATACTTGAGCTGCCTGCAGGCGGCAAAGCCTTGACTCCATATTCCAGGCCTAATAGATTCCAGGTGTTTTCCAATAAACTCCCCTCCTCCAGCTAGAAGCCTGAACAAGCTCCCGGCACCTTTCGGTCCTTCATCCCCCTCGGAGTGGCCAGAGGCAAGGGGCTGGCCCCTGGGGGTGACCGGCCCCGTGGCCCCCACAGTGGGACATCTCCTGCTCGCAGCCACCGCTGCTGGGGCTGAGGACGCGGGCTGTGAGCCAGGGTCACCGCTGCCGGGGGGCTTTCCTAACTGGGAGGCATGGGGGTGACCTCTCTAGAGCCAGGCTGGCTCCCAGGGGTGACACCCGCAAGCGCAGGGTGTTGCACGGGACTGCGCGGGGTGGGAGATGGGTTTGCAGAGTGGAGGCTGTTGGTGCCCGTTACATCCCCATCTCCCTCTCCCCATGTCATTATGGATGACCGTGGGAGGTCTGCTGTCCCCGGCCACGAGGAGGGTACAAGGATGCTTGGCTGCTGTGGAGGTGGGAACTCCTTTTTTTTTAAAGCAGATGAGAAGAAGGAACAGCAAGACACACTCAACACGAGGCAGTGAAGCTGGAGAGGGGGATCTGGCACAGTCTGTGCGTTCCCCTGCACTATCCTCCTGCCCTCGAAGGGTTGGTGGGCACAGCCAGGCTTTGTCCCCTGTGCAACCCCTGTGCCCTCCCAGCCTGCCGGGATGCTGCTGGTAACGTGTTGTACAGATTGGCTGCTATTCCCTGCGAGCTGAATGAGGTTCATTTGCAGGTCCCCAGGAAAAGGAGCAGGTCTGGCTGAAAACAAGGCATGCTTCAGAAGTGACTTGTGGAGGGTGAAGTCTAACCCCGGGTGCCTTATCAGATTTACCTGGCTCTTGGGCAGGAGGGTGCCGGGATGGAGGCACGAGCAGGCTGCACCACGGAGACACACTGCAAATCCTCCTCCTACCCCTCTCCATCCCCATAGAGGTGTGTGTGAAAGAGCTGGGAACAGTTTTTGTTTTATTCATGTCTCGGAGCCAGAGGAGGCCACAGGCATTAGTGCTGCATTGCACGTGGCAGAGAAAACTCCCCAATGTTTGGGATGCCTGAGGGTATGAGACCTCCGCATCTGAGTGACACCCACTGATCTAAGGACCCCATACCTGAAGGACCTGCAGCATCCCTTTGCTGCGGTGGTGAATTCCTCTCTTAAATAAATATTTGTGCCTGAATTCAAATTTTTTTTCCCTCCTTTTAAACCTCCAGCTGTGGCATCCTGCTTTACCTGTTAAGCTGGAGAAGCCTCTGCTATCAGACATCTTCCCCTGGTGCAGCTCAGGTCTCCTCTCCTTTGATCAGCTGATGGAGATCCTTAAATTTCTCACAGTAAGCAGGTCTCGCAGCTCAGCCCCACTGTGTATCTCAGCCTGTTTCTGATCTTGTTACTGCTTTCAATATCCTCTGCAGGAATGAGGTCACCAAAACTGGACCCCGGCTGCTCTCTCCCTTACCTCCAGAGCAGCACCCCCTGTGCCCATGCCGTACCCCAGCCTGGGTGGCACGCCTGGCACAGTGCCTGGCACTGCCATTGTCCCTGCAGTCCACGGACCCTGCGGCTCTGCAGCATCCCCCACGCTCGGAGACTGGAGCAACACAAGCCAGGGTTGGAGCAGAAGCCTTAGCACCCTCCAGCAGCACTCGCACCGGTGAGGTCGTGTGTCCGCTCCCGTAACAACCCCTGGATGTTGCATTTACCGTCAGGTTTGGCTTTCCTATTTTGATGTGCCAAATCAGCAGATTTGCAGCGAAGCAGAGCCAGCAGCATCCAAGGCTGCTTGGAAGGGACGGGAAAGGGTCAGCACCCGGGGCAGGTGCTCTTGGCGGTGTGACCACTCCTCTCTTTTCCCAAGGAGGAAAAGGGGAAGCACCAAGCCCTTCAGAGTCGTTTGAAATGAAACAAATAAAAAGAAAGAGTGGCAGTAAAGACAAACAGTTTGCAGACACAGTGCTGGCATTTTGGCCTAATGACTGATTAATCTGAACCAGAGTCTCATTAGGGATACCCGGGTGTTGATTGGATCAGTTGGCTAATTCCAGCATCTACTGGCCATGATTAGCAATTCAAAGCAGCAGAGCCTGCGGGGGAAGGATTAAAGGCTAGGGCCAGGAGGAGGGAGTGAGGCAGAGGGGAATGGAAAGGCATCACCTCTGCTATGAGGGGAATGCAGTGTGGTCACCGTAACAGCTGCTGCCGCCGTCCCAGGACTGATGTGCTCTGCAGCGGTGGGAAAGCATCCTCCCATCGGGAATGAAGACCAGTAAACACAACCTCAGGAAATTTCAACTGTATCCCAGCCATGCTCAGGGTGACTGCACTGAAAGAAAGACCCTGATGACAGGACTGGCAGGAAGCATCACCCACTGACACCAGCAGACCTCCTGGAGTCCCCAAGGAGACACCTGGTAGGTGTCAAGTGCCACCTCCCACTCAAGCACCCCTGTGTGCAATGCAGCAGGGCCCTGGGACACCTGCGACAGGGTCACTTCCACATCCCACGGGCTGGCAGCAAGTGGAGGAGAAAGCAGCAGAGCCGTGTCCCGGCCAGGCTGCGTGACGGTAGCACCGGGCAGACCCAGCCCAGTCCCCAGCTCCAAAACCAGGGGCAGAGGTGCTTGGCTGGGTCCAGCGCTGCTGATCAGGGGAGGCGCAGCCCCAGAGCCATTGCCCTCTGCTCTTCAGCTGTCGGATGTCAACTGATTAATTTTGCCTGGGATTAATTAAGGAGCAGCGAGCGACCGCTGTGCAGGCAGAGGGGCTGGCGGTGACCTCTCTGCAGCAGGCAGCGGTGGGAAGCCAGGGTCAGTGACCTCCTCCATGGACACAGCCACCGCCAGGCCGGGCGCTGACCCCAACGGGGTGACACGGCGTTGGCCCGGCAGTCGCCAAGGGTCACGTTTCATCCTTGGGGATGCAGTGCCAGGAGCGGCATGCAGGACTGCAGCAGAACATCCCCTCTGTGCTGCACCCCGCCATCTCTGACTGGTTTTTCCCTGCCGCGGTGCTGGTTTGACGGTGGCTATCTCGCAAGCTCTGCTCCTCGGGCAGGACGGCTGTGGGATACAGGCGGGGTCTGGCCGGCCTAGCAGAGCTCGCCGCCGGTCAGCGTGGCTGCTGGTGGGCAGGCATGGTGATGCCTCATGGCACATCGGTTGCCAAGTGATCTCCTGGTTCAGGAGCTGAGAGTGCTGAACGGAGGCGTTTTGGGGAATAAAATCACGGAGGTTTAGGTAGACGCAGTGGAAACCTGAAGACAGAGGAGGCGGGAAGTGGTTGAGCAAAATCTGTAGCAAGATGTGCGATAGCAGCATAAGCATCCCCACAGGAGAAGCGCAGCTGAAATCTCATGTGCTCGGTGCTTTCAGAGCAGCTCACCGTGCCCAGCCATTCCCCTCCTGCCCCCGTGGAAGGATGCGTCCCCTCCATGAGGAGCGGTGG
>NW_010135353.1:0-3404 GCF_000699245.1 Pterocles gutturalis
GCGGGGGGCAGCGGGGCTGGGCCCTGGGGTTCTCTCTGGGTGTTTCTGGTGAACTGAGCTCAGGAGGCGGCTGCTGTCACACTGGCCGGGTGCCTGCTCGTTAGTCTGGGGAGAAGGATGCTACATGGTGGAGGGGAGAAGGATGCTCCTTGGTGGCAGGAGCAGCCCTGGAGATCCGGGGTCCTTGGCAGTTCTAAAGGAATCACTCTGGTGTCTTTCCCGGGGGCTCTGCAGTGACACACCCGTGTGGTTTGTGTACACGGGCACCCCTGAGGGCCTGGCTTAGGTCTCTCAGCTAAGCTCTCCCGGCCTCTTTTTTTCCCACCAGGAAGAGGTGTCGGAGAGCAGCTCCATCACAGATGCCATTCCCCGGATTTACCTGCCGGATTCATCCTCCATCACCCAGTCCACCTTGGTGTCCAGTGTCTCCACCGTGAGCCAGTCCCTCATGGTGTCAGAGTCCCCACAAGTCCTGGTCCACTCCAGCGTCATCACTGATGGAGCCACAATCGTGTCAGACTCCACCGCCTCCACTTCCTCGGATCTGGGTTCTGCCATCGACAAAATCATCGAGTCCACGATTGAGCCTGACATCATCCAGAGTGAGTGTGTGCTCCCCGCTCCTCATGCATGCGGCAGACCCTCCCGCTCCTCTGGAGCACCTCGTGTGTGAATGGGTCGGGTTGCCGGGGTGGGGAAGGGAGCTGCTGCTGTGACAGACCTTGGGAGAGGAGGGGGACATACCTACATGCGTACATATGCACCCTGAGCAGTGGGGGTTTCTCCTCTTGCCTTGCTGCAGTAGCTGGAGGGTTTGACGAGGAGCTCGTGCCTGCGGCAGCTGCTGGACAGCCCACCCTCTGTCCGGCTGCAGCGCCAGCAGCCCAGGGCAGGCCCCATCCCTGGAGCCAGACCTTCCTCACCCCTTCCCGCTCATGTCTGAAGCTGGGGGAGCCCTAGTGAGCCCCAGTGATTCTGCAGCCCCTGTGCCTGGTGGTTAACACTCTGCTCTCCCCTTGCTCCCAGGCTGCATCACCGTGACCAGCGCGGAGGATGGCGGGGCAGAGACGACGCAGTACCTCATCCTGCAGGGCCCCGACAATGGTAAGGGCGCGCCTGGGGCAGCCGGGGGTGGCTGTCTCTGCCTTTGATCCTGTTCCGCATGGGTCCCAGCTGCATCGGCCACAGCACCCGTGTGAGGGTCCCCACGGATGTGCCGACTGTTGGGAGCTCGGCGCTGGGAGCTTGTGGTCAGCCCTGTGCCCTGGGGGTGGGCGCAGCCTGATGCTGGTGAGGGACGCTTCTCGTCTGAGCTGGTTTTGGTGTTTCAGGTGCCCCCATGGTGTCTCAGATGGCCACCTCTGCTCTGGCCAATAGCCTGGTGATAGAAGCTGTCACCGATGGACCGACCTCCACGTGCCTGGACCAGCCCGGCCCTTCGGAGCAGCTGGCAGTGCTGGAGCTGCCCGCTCGGCCAGATGAGCCCCAAGGGGCGGATGGTGGGGAGGAGCTGGACCAGCCGGACATGGAGACCCTGGAGGAGATGATGGAGGTGGTGGTGGTGCAGCAGTTCAAATGCAAGATGTGTCAGTACAAGAGTGTCTCCAAGAAGACGCTAATTAACCACATGAGAGAGCGGCACTTCCAGCCAGGTGCGTGCTGAGGAAAATTTATCTCACTGCAGACAGGCTCTGCTCTCTCCAGGGAGGAAACAAGAGAAGAGCATGAGTGTAAGGACCTGTTCCACCATACAGTCTGGTAAAGAGTTTTTGTTCTGTTCTCTGTGGCAGTGGGTTCAGCTTTGGCTTTGAAGAAGGAGAAAGGACGTCCACGAAAAGGGGGATCTGCTCCAAAGGCTGGGGAGGACGAGGGCCTGGAAGAAGAAGAAGATGACGATATAATGGATGCTGGTGCTATTGATGACCCTGAAGGTAGGACTTGTTCTCCCTGCATCTTATGTAGCTTAGTTTTTTCCCAGTCTCTGATATTTTGTGCCACTTACCTCCAGAGGACAGTGACTATAACCCAGCTGAGGACGAGCCCCGCGGGCGACAGCCCAAGTTCGGCCGCACTGTCCCCGCGTCCGGCGAGGAGAGGCTGCGTCGGCGCCCGGGGAGACCCCGCAAGTTTCCCCAGCTGGAGGACATGCCCCAGGACGTGCCTGAAGGTGATGGAATGGGGAGGCGGCTGCCCCGTGCTGGGCTGGAGCAGGGAAGGGGTACACGAGCTCCCAGCAGCCCACAGGGAGGGTCTGTGACGGAGCTGTGCTGTGTCCTGTGGAGCAGGAGGGGAGGTGGAGCTTTTGGTGACGTCTCAGAGCACACCGAGCTGTGAGCTGCAGAATTCGGAAGCAGCCAGTTGCTCTGGCCTGGAGAACGGGACCAGCGAGGGCCTGGCGGAGCCCAGCATCAGCCAGTCCGACTCCGAGAACAAGGACCCTTCCTCCAACACTGGCCCCGAGGACTCGGACATCGTCCCGAGGAGGCGAGGGCGGCCCTCGCGCCGCTTCCTGGGCAAGAAATACCGCAAGTACATGGGGCGCAGGTGAGGGGTGTGTGCCGGGCGGCGCTGGGCCCTCTGCCCTGAACCCAGGGCCGGTCCAGCCCCTGTTTCCCCCACAGCTCTGAGCCCTCCCTGTTCCGCAGGTACTACTACAAATCTCCCAAGCCCCTGATGAGGCCCTACCTGTGTCGAATCTGCGGCTCGCGTTTCCTCACGCACGATGATCTGCGTTTCCACGTCAACTCGCACGAAGCCAACGACCCACAGCTCTTCAAGTGTCTGCAGTGCAGCTACCGCTCCCGGCGCTGGTCCTCCCTCAAGGTGAGCCCTGTCTGTCCTGCTCCCCTGCGCACGAGGGCGGCTGGTAGCCCCAGGTCTCACAGCCCTGCTCTGCTTCTTGCAGGAGCACATGTTCAACCACGTGGGCAGCAAGCCCTACAAGTGCGAGGAGTGCAGTTACACCAGTGTGTACAAGAAGGACGTCATCCGGCACTCCACGGTGCACAGCCGGGACAGGTGAGGGACATGCAGTCCTAGAGATTGTCCCACAGCCTGGCTGAATGGCACTGACACTGTCCCTCCTCCCCCTGACCTCTGGCCCTTTCCTAAACGGGCAGTTTTGGTGTCTGGGTACAAAGGATCTTGGACTGGGGATGTCGATGACCCAAGAGGCTTTTCTGTTTTCTTTTTCAGGAAAAAGAGAGCTGATCCGGTGAGTCTGAGAACCTTGTCGGCTTGTCTCTGAGCACTGTTATATGGGAAGAGGCATGGCAGGGTCTTCCACAGACTCTTGGTGCCTCGTTGAAGGTGGTGTTTCTGGACCGGCTGAGGAAAGGCAGCCCAGGTCCTGCAGTGGGGAGAGGGTCAGGAACCTGGTGAGCCCCTCCCAGGTGAGCTCACCT
>NW_010135353.1:3423-3696 GCF_000699245.1 Pterocles gutturalis
ACCTCTTTCCCGTGCCCCGTATGCAACCGTATCTACCCCATGCAGAAGAGGCTTACGCAGCACATGAAGACACACAGCACGGAGAAGCCACACATGTGTGACAAGGTGAGGGGGGACACGGCCTGGGGAAGGGCTGGCAGCGAGCCAGGCTGGACGGGAGGCAAACGCTGCTTTGCTTTGCTCTGCTGCAGTGCGGGAAGTCCTTTAAGAAGCGCTACACCTTCAAGATGCACCTGCTGACGCACATCCAGGCCATTGCCAACCGCAGGTAAG
>NW_010135354.1:0-765 GCF_000699245.1 Pterocles gutturalis
CTGGCGCTGGGGACATGCACACCACACTGGGGGCATGGGGCTGTCCTGGGGCTGGCAGAAGCAGCTCATGGCTAATGGCACCCCCTTAGAACGTCCCCAGGGTGGTGGGGACATGAGCTCGGGCAGGAGCCAGGCTGGGCCCAGCTCCTGCAGCCTGGAGCCAGGGGTACCACCAGCACGGGCAGGAGGCGGCCGTGGCAGAGGGAGAGTCTGATGGGTCTGGGGGAGGAAAAGGAGGCAAATGGCTCCTCCCAAGGGAGAGAGGGTCTTTATTAACCCCCTGGCAGACAGTGAGGAACCAGGTGACGATGAGGGACCAGGTGATGGTGAGGAACCTGTGGTGCCAGGCTGGGGGTTCCCCCCAGGTCGGGACAATGGCTCGGAGCTGAGCCCAGCCCTCACTCTGAGCCATGCTGAGGTCTGCGGCTCCCAGAAGCCCCCCTTGACCCCTTGTCACACAGGGACCATGGTCTGGACACAGCCCTGCTGCCGATTCAGGAGGAGGATGCTGTCAGACCAGCAGTTACAGGGACACCTCCCTGTGCTGGGGGCTGTCACAGCATGATGGCGACAGAGGAAAGCAAGGGGCAGAAGAAGACGCTGTTTCAGGGATGCTGATGCAGAGCGTGCGGCATTCTTGCCAGCTCCCAGCACCATGGGTCCTCTCAGACCCCTGCCCCCCATGTGGGGGAGCCATGGGAGGGATGCCCCTGGGCCATGGTCTGGGCTTGGCAGGGCAATGGGGGTCCCCCTGAGCCACGGTCC
>NW_010135354.1:1060-1500 GCF_000699245.1 Pterocles gutturalis
TCGTATTCCAGGTTGAGGCCCCCCGCCGCTTGCATCTCCACGCAGTTCCCGAACCTGCGCCCAGCGGGAGGGCAGTGAGGCCGGCCAGCGCAGTGACACGGTGGTGACACGGTGGTGACACTGCGTAGAGGTCGGGTGTCCTCGGGATGCACTTACCCCTGGTTGTCCGGCTGCCCGAAAGCGAAGCTGGTGAAGGAGGACGGCTCGCCCACGTCCCAGCGGAAAGAAGCCTTGGACGTCTTGTAGGTGAGACCTGAGGGGGACGCGAAGAGGGGGTGGCACATCCATCGGCACCCCGGGCATGCCATGCACTGCGTGCCGCCATCACCCACCAATCCAGAAGTTCCCAGTCTCAAAGTCGGTGTCTGTCACCCTGTTCCCGGTCTCCAGGCGGCTGAGGTAGAAAGCCAGGATGTCCTGGACCTTCTGGGTCCTGACCT
>NW_010135354.1:1523-1758 GCF_000699245.1 Pterocles gutturalis
GACCCAGTCAGCCCCAGGGACGTAGCCCAGACCCACGCCAGGCAGCGGAGTGCTGCACGGGGGTGGCACCGCTCAGCTGCAGAGGGACACCCGCGGCATCCCGGGGGCTCACCCGGCACTTTATCTTGGCCCCATAGTAGGTGTCGGCCTCAGGGGACACCGTGAAGCAGTCGCCGTCTATCCTCACATCGCAGGCATGGAACGGGAAGCGAACCTTCGCTGGGGACACGTGGGC
>NW_010135354.1:1893-3269 GCF_000699245.1 Pterocles gutturalis
AGCCCGCATCGCGGAGGCAGCAGCACTCCTCCCTCCGGAGCTTCCCGTGGAGGCACTGCCCGTTGCACCTCACTGTGGGCAAGGTGCCGCGTTAGCTGCCGGGGGGCTCAGCAGCCCCCGCCCGCCCCAGCTGAGCTCGTGCTGCGCGCCAGGGCGCCGCACTGCATTGGCCGTGGACATGTGTGCACTGAGCTGATCTGGTGCAAGTGTGCTGCTCCACTGTGTGCATGCACTGCACTGAGCGGACAGTTAACACTGCATCAGCCATGCTGTGCATGCACTGCACCGGACCTGTGCACGGATGCATTGCACCGACACTGCACACACATGCACTGCACCGGACCTGTGCACGGATGCACTGCACTGACACTGCACACACATGCACTGCACCAGCCCTGCGCACACATGCACACACATGCACTGCACCAGACCTGTGCACACATTGCACTGCACCGACACTGCACACACATGCACTTCACCAGACCTGTGCACACATGAACTGCACTGGACCTGTGCACGCATGCACTGCACACACATACACTGCACCGGACCTGTGCACACATGCACTGCACCGACACTGCACACACATGCACATGACCAGACCTGTGCACGCATGCACTGCACCAACACTGCACACACATGCACTGCACCGGACCTGCGCACACATGCACGGCACTGACACTGCGCACACATGCACATGACCAGACCTGTGCACGCATGCACTGCACCAACACTGCACACACACGCACTGCACCAACACTGCACACACATGCACTGCACCAGCCATGCCCATGAATGCACTGCACCAACACTGCACACATATGTACTGCACCAACATTGCACACACATGCACTGCGCCAACGCTGCACAGACTTGCACTGCACTGACACTGCACACACATGCACTGCACTGGCCATGCACACGCATGCACTGCACGAACCCAGTGCATACATACATTGCACTGGCTATGCACAGGCATGCACTGCACCAACCCTGTGCACACAATTGCTGCAGCGGCCATGCACACGCATCTCTGGGGGCAAGGGGAGGCGGGGGCTGTGCAGGGCCCCTCTCACCTTGGCAGTACCTGCCCGTGTAGCCGGAGGGACAGGCGCACTGGCAGCTGCTCATGTTGAGGCGCCCACGGTTCCTGCAGCTCATGCGACAGGGGTTCCTTGGCACCTCTGGGCACAGCAGACAGGTGGCGTGGGCGTCAAGGGCCATGGCAGGGGCCAGGGACCGCGCAGGGATCGGGGGACAGCGGGGACTCACCGCAGAGCCCGCCGCCGTGGTCCCAGGACTTGAAGCAGCCGGAGAGGCCGGCGGTGCAGAGCGAGCACCAGGGCCCCTGCTTGTAGGGCAGGATGGGCATCCCC
>NW_010135355.1:0-62998 GCF_000699245.1 Pterocles gutturalis
CTCCGTGGGGCGTGCGGGGCTTTGTTTTTACTTCACCTACTCAGCTTCGGTGGTTTGTTCGTGTTGCTAATTCGGAAATGGGGAAAGAAGAGGCGGGGGCAGCTCTTCCTTGGGTTTTGTCAGTAGTGACCGGATTTGTATATTGTAGGTCACCTACCAGTCGGAGGCGATTCGTAGACTTAGGTCTTGGCCAGATTCCTACGCTTCTAAAATAAGGGAGAAAAGCATTGGTTAGGATCACGTTATCCTAGCAAAATGACATGAATGCATAACTGAATTGATAACTGTATCTTTAGGGCAGAGACTAATTAGAAAGGAACTTGAAAATCTTATTCTGGCTTTGTGTTTCTAATATTTTTAGATAACAAGATACCCGATTTGTAGATCTGCATAGCACTTGCCTGAAATAATGAAAAGGAACTACTTGACTCCTCATTGAATTCTGTATTCTAAGCATATTGAAGCATATTTTAACGACCAAAGCCACATCACCTATTGTAATGCTACTGCCTGGCTTTTTGAAGGCTACTAAATCAGTGATGGTGCTCTTACCCTTGTTTTTTTTTTTCCCGTGAATAATTTCCATTAGTGTATATGTCTTAAATGTATCAGGAGTACTCAAGTAATGCACATGGAATGAGAATACAGAATCGGAAAATAAAAACAACTACAAAAAAGTGTGGTTTTTTTATAGTTTGCTTTGAACAGAAAAATGGTGAGCAAATGTCATTCATGATAGAAAATACTTCAGTTATACATAAAATACATAAAATGAAGACTATTAAAGTGTAATTTTAGAATTCTTGCAGTTGGCAGAAGGTTTAGCAACAATTACTCTGGGAAGTAATTGTCTCTTTCACTTCCCACTTCTGTATTTGCACTTCACTTAAATGGGAAACTTAATACCCAAAGGGTGTATGTGGGAAGCTAAAAAGAACCTTCGAGATCTAGACAGTTTAGCATTTTAATTAAAAAACAAACAAATGAACCCCAACAAAATGAAAAGCAAGACCTTTTTTGAATGCACAATTGATTTCAAACTCTTTTGGAAAATACCTTTATTTTAATTGATTATGAATTCCAAAGCTTCAGCGAAACACGATAGAGGATATTATAGTCCTGGGATTACAGATACAATTGAAAGTAACACATTCAGCATTTACTGGCAGCAGAGAGAAAGCTGATCCATCTGGTGATTCTGAGCAGAAGACCTTGTATTTTGTAAGTCACTTGCACAATTGTTTTTGTGAATGTATGGTTTAAGAGGATTTTTTTGTGAAATTACAACAGATCTCGAGAACTCTAGCAGTTCCATTTAGATATGCATTTTATGTAATGCAGAACCATGTAGGTAAATGCAGGGGATTTAAGTTGTCAGTCCCTGAAACTCTAACAACAATGCAGTATCACTTCTGCATCATGTTGCAGCTAAAGTTTGGCAGCCTTTCTGTTTCTGAAGGATGATGATGGAACTGGACAATTCCAGTAATCGGAAATTTTAACAGCAATTCAAGCTTAGATTCGCTTCAGTTTCTAATCAAAGAAAACACGCTATCATATGTAATAAAAAAAGAGAAATAGCCTAATTTACTGTTAGTCAAATTACTATATGCTGACAGTACCGTATTAGTGGAAACTGATTTTTAAAAAGATCTTTGTTTGACAAAAGAGGAATTGAATACAAAATTGTTAATTAGGTTTTCAGGAGTCCACAATACAATCTTCTGAATGTTTTTGACATACAAGAATCAAAATAATACTGTACAGACACCTAAGGCATATAAGAGCATTTGCTGCTTCTTCTGCTTGTAGAATTTAACCATGGTAATGTCAGAAAATCCTCACTTGTGTGCTACTCTTATGCAGTATACATACCTCTGTATATCTGTATATGAGTATGTATTTGTGTACACACACATACCTACATATATGTCGTATTTAAGTGGGAATTTGGGGAGGTACTGTAGCCTCATATTCAGTTCTGAGTCCATTTAATGCAGCTTCTGTTTCTCTTGAGATGTGAGCTTGTGCAGTTACTCTTTAATCTCTTTCTCTGTTTGGCTTCTCTGGCAGACATACAATTAGATTTATGCTGGGATTAATAGCATCTCTTCAGATGCATTACTCATTATTTTAAAACTTAAATCAGTGTACAAGTACTTGTTAAAATAATGTTTTTATAAGAAGAATGGAAAATATGGAAAGTTGGGTAAATTACTAAATAAGCAAAATGTACTGCTGTTTTTAATGTTGAAGAGCATAATAGCAGACACTCATGAGGACAAGCGAGCTAGGGCTGTTTTAAATAAACACCTCTTGTAGTCTGCCTGCCTCCAGCGTGATGTTCAATATGACACAACTACCGTAAAAATGGACCAATTCCATCATCATTGCAATGAAGTGGCTAGTCACAGCCTTTTCTTAGTCCAGCCTGTATAATATATTGTGTTTCCGAACTATTTTTTAACTGTTTTATATTAACATCATGTATACCTTGACCAAAGTTTAGGAAAACGTTTCTTTTCAATGTTGACTCTTGTTTTCCTTAAAACAAAAGCATGGCACATATAATGTCTGATAGATACTTCGTGGTAATGAAGTACCAGCCAAAGACAGATTGTTCATTCTAAAAAGAAACCTTTTTGACTTCAAAATAGAGCAGATTATAATAGTTATATCCTGAGTCACAGTTGGCATCAGGTATTTTTGAGGTATTAAGGCTTTCCCAGTAACCTTTAGTGAAACATTTCCCTTTCTGAAAGCAGGCTGTAGAAGTAAGTGTGGTTCCTTTGAAAAATTACTTAATCAATAAATCCCTGACCAGAAAAAGGTGCATTTATGCTGGCTTAGATTTCCTGAGATAGTTTTGTTGAACTTCATTTTATGTAATTTAAATTGGGCACCTTGTTAAGGGGTCAGAGCCAGAATTACAGGTGCTTTCAGTGATGGAGAAATTATTTCCATAGGGTTTTGTGTGAGGTGTTTTGCAGGCATCGGGCATAAGATGACACTATACTTGTTGGTTTTCTTTTTTTTGTGTGTGTGTGCTAGACAATCAATAAATTTAATAATGACAGCCCATAGTGAATAGGTAAGCATGAGGACTGATGATGTATGCTTCCAATACCCATAATATATTCGGGAATGTGAACAAAGGAGTTGTTCTCAGAGGACAAACACTAAAGCACAGTTAACACTAGATATGCTAATTTCTTATATAAAGAAAATTAATCTCTGGTGGTTGACGGTTTCTTCAGATTCAGTCAGCTAAGAAAACAGATGCAAGTAATAGTATCTCTGTGTTGATTTAATCACTGTTTGTTTCTTTGGATCCAGCTTATCTCCCATGGACTCTGCTGTTTAACTCTTTTTAGTGCAATCAGAAACAATCTTTGCTCTGGAAGCTGTGTTTTGACATGTATGTAGAACTAAATTGAATTTGTTTTGTCCAATTATTATAGTTGGTCATCTTGCTCAAAATTAGGAAGCATGGGGTCATGTCCTCTTCTATAGAAAACAAGTATGCTTTCCCTAAATGTACAGATTTTTTACGTGGTTTCTCAATATCAAGTCTCACTTGCAGGTAGAATCAGTAGAGTATCTTTTGCAGATAGGCTTAAAAGTGAGCTGTTTTCTGTTTTGGTTCTCTTGTAAATATCTGCTGTAATATCCATTCATCATATTAATTCTGGGATTATGGCAGAACTATAGATGATTTTGTTACATTTTGAAGTGAATAGAGCATGGATGTAACCAGTTTAGTCAGTAGTACTGCCTTCCTTACATATCAGTGGGGTTGGGGTGGTGGCTAATTATACTGTACTTACTATGTGATATACCCCAGCAAACCATTTAAAAAGTTAATGTTGCACTAAATAACATTCAGAAGGTCAAAAAAAGTCTGACATAAAGCTGAACTTTTTGGTTCTATTTAAAATTTGTATCTAAAAATCAGTCTTTTTAAAGGACAGTACTTATATTTTTTGTAATTCTCAGGTAACTGTATTTCTTAATTCATAGTAATTTGCATTATATACAAACACTGATGTTATATTCAGAACTGTTTCTTAAATCCTGTGCTGCTATCCCTTTTGGCAGCATATAACTACTAATTTTTTATAATGTTCTAATATTGTGCTTTGTCTGGAGACAGCACAATTAGTTAAATCTTAACAAAAAATTAATGTTACTTGCAGTGTGCTGTTATTTGTGTGTGTGTGCCGTTCCACAGTGTAGAGGGTGGTGGGTTTAAACTTTTTAAGGGATTGCAGTAAAAACAATATATGTTGACTTTGCTCCTTCCAGCTCGCGATAGTTGAATGATTTGCAAAGCACGTCATACAGATTGCGGACTAGCAGGGGAGGAGGGGGGCTCTCTATTGGGAGTGGTTCTGCTTTTTTTTGTCCTGAGTAGAATACTGTGTTTAAGATAGAGTGCCTTTATGGATGTTCCTTTATCAAACAAGGTCAGGCTGAACAACGTAGGAAAATCACAGTTGTGTATCTTTTTCTTCCAGTTTGAGCAGCTTCCATTTCAGAGAGACTGCTGTTATTCCCTCATCCCTCCTGTCTTTGCCACAAGTGGATTTTACTATGCCCTCACTTTTAACATTTAATTTGTTCGTGTGCTTAAACAGGATGTTCCTCCCTGACCCTCCCCCTGCCCCCAAATCCTATTTAGTGTGTGTTTAGAGGGAGAAGGGTTGGTTTAAAAAGTGTAGAGGGTGGCTGTGCGTAGTCGGATTAATGTGGCTAGTGGGATGGTGGTCTCTGAGGATATGGGGGAGGTTACAGGTTAGACATAGGAAGAGGACAGCAACTTCCTAAAATGTTTCTGCTGACAGAATAGTAATATATAATCAGTGTCAGAGGATATAGTTGAATGTCAGTCTCAGTGCTGGTTTATGTAGTCCCACATTGCTCTCTCTTGCTCCGTGCCCTCGGTCTGTTAACACAGCTCACTGCATGGCAGCATGGTGAAACAGGTGTTTTGGTTGTGTTTGTGTCCTGGACCTTTTCCTTTTCTGTCCCCTCACCTCTGACTGAAAACTATTCCAGTAAAAGGCACAGATACTTGATTTGATTTATTATGGACAGGAGTGCTTCTGCTGGCGTGACAGAGAATGTGAATGAAGTGTATGGCTGCATGAGGAGCGATAGTTATTATCTTCAGCCAGAGCCTTAGTGAGTCCCATGGTCTTGTGTTTGCAGGAAGCCAGACCAGATGATTCAGTGGCCATTTCTGTCTCTGAATTCCTCTGCACGTAGAAGGCAATAATGTGTGGAAGATAGAAGAATGCACTGTTGTTTATATTTACCATTTCCCTGGATGTAGCCCAGTTGCATTCAGTATAGTGGATATTGCTGTGTTGAAATATGGGGGTCACGGAGTACGGGAGTTGTGATGATGTTTGGCAGTATGCCAGCACATATGAACGTGACCTAGAGGTTTTACTAGAGATAAGGATGAATCCTTAGGTGGATATATTATTTCTGAGGAGTGGTCTATATTGTGAACATTTGGTGTGCAAACCTGATCACTATGCCTACCGTAAGGCAGAATTACATTTAACGGAGAAGATGTGATGAAACTGCGCTGTAGGGACCACTCTGAACTGCAGAATGCTGGTACTTGGTGAGCATTCCTGGGGGCTTAAGAGATCATGCAGAGATGGCAGGTAAGATTTTGTTATGGTACTGATAGATGTCTTAGCAAGGTGTCCTCATTTTTCAAAGATTTGTTATCTATCCTGTATCTTTTGAAAAGGCAAGAGGCACTACAGGGTGACTTTGACTCCGTGTCCCAGTAATTTGCCATTACTTAATTACATCTCCTTTCCATTGTTCAGAGAAGAGGTAAAGGCAGATTAATGATTCAGTTACTCTGCTTTTAAGTCTTTCTTATTCAGTTAGTGTCAATTTCTCTCACAGTACTTTTAGGTTAAAATTATATGCTGCATGTTGATTTTAGAGCACACTTAAAATATTGAATAGCATAATCATTAAACTTTAGAAAAATTTTTTAAGTTTGGAATTTGTACAGAATGCAGGTAGAGAGCAAAGATGCACAGCGTATTTTTGAAAGGAACAGCCAGTGGGGTTTGAATTACAGTGCCTGCTTGTAGTTTTTGTGAATTTTGATCCTTACCCAGTTGTTATGTTAACAAGTGGCCTGGAAATATGCTGGTTGATTTCCACCCCTCCCGAATCTGGCTGCATATGGAGCACTACTTGACAGTGCATGATATGTTGCTTTTAGTGGCACAGTTGTTTTAGGAAGTGACTGTTCTGCTGTCCTCAGTACTGGGATGCTTTCAAAACAGGTTTATTCAAACAAGGTGTTTTGAAAAATAATATTAAAAATGTTACTTTTTACTTCTTTTGTGTCTGTTTTCCAGTTAGCGTGTGCTCTTGTTCAGTGTCAGTCCACCAGAAGAGTGGGGTAGTGCCGCAGGATGGTGGGACCCGTCACGCTGGTGTTGTTGCCACAGCCAGTATTTCAGGAGTTCCAAAGGAGCACCCAGTGCCCCAGCACTAAGATAAATCATGAATGTGAGAGATCGCTGAAAGGGGGCTAAAACTATGGTTTGATCCTCAGATGTGAGTGCACAGAATGTTAAGGTGACAGTGTCAGATGCTGGGTGAGGGTCTGCTGTACTGCTCCATACCTCCTGGCCCAGTAGAGTTCAAGAGCATCTGAGTAAGCCCCATGCCTTATGGAGTACTTACCAAGGAAATTATTCCCAACCTTACAGCAAAATCAACTCTCTGCTGTTGTTGGTAAGAAGCAATGAATGGCACAAGGTTGTTTTTCTAGGCCTTTGCATGATTTGCTGTGTTTTTTATGAAATGAAATTTGCAAGGTATAAGAAAGTATTAGTCTGATGACTGGTGATTGCCCTTGAAAGTATAAATTTTGATGTAATATTTAATGGGGTAGAACTAATTCCTCCTTAATACTGAGGATAATGCCAGAACTATTTAAACTTGCAACTCTTCTGTAGTCATTTTGGAAGAATTAGATTAGTGGTTTTGGATTGCTTTTTTTTAGTGGAAGGATAAGCAGGGGAAGGTTATTATCCCTAGAGCTTGAAGGGAGACTGAACAGTTGTACATCTTAATGGGAACTATTAGGTGGCTTCAAAACCAGATTTAAGGATTTGTTCAACCTAAAGGCTGCTGTGTGCTGAAGCATTGTTAGTGTATGTTCCTTTTATGTCTGCAGAAGAAATTGCTGTTTTTCTCATTTTGGTTCAAATAACTCTTCTCTTCAATGTCCTCAAGCATGTAAGGGCAACATGATCTGTACTCACAGTAAATCGTCAGCAAAGTGTCCCACATAGCTCCAGTAATATGAAGCAAGATGTGGCCTTCTCTGTCCTTCCTGCATGCATTTTTTTTAATTGTCATAGGTATGCCATAAAAAGTAGATTTGGTTAAGAATATAGGTCTGATGTTAGTGAGTGGAAGCTGATGGGGTTTATAATGTATTACGGAAGTCTGATTTGATGAGAACATTCCTGCGCTTTTACCTAAGTGCTATTTAGAGTTAAGATAAATAGATAACATAAATGAATGCTTACTTAGATTAGTCGATAAAGCAGTTCTTGTCCAAAAATAACAATGCAAAATGAAAGAACTAAAGTCAAGCTCAAAAAATGTTTTGTCTACACTATCAACAGCTTACAGTTGCTAGACATGTAACTTTGAAAACACTGTGATGTTATTGTACCTCTCTATTCCAGTCCCAAAAAGACACTCTCACCAGCGTGTCAGTCTGTTAAAAATGTCTTATGAAGACTCAAGAAGACATGCACAAATCCACACAGAAATAAATGTAGATTCTTGGAATATTGAGGGTAAAAACTGTGGAATTTGATAATGATGATGGATTTGTAACTCAAACTATCTTGACAGTATTTCTTTAAAAATACAGTCAAAATTTCCTTTCAGTCTACTTAAAGCAGGTGATTTATGAAGCATGTCTTTGTAACTACAAAATACTAAACTACAGTACAATTTTTTTGAATAATTGGCCTTGATTTTTCCTGATGTGTCTTTGATTCTTGCAACAAGCATTTTTAATAACTAAGGGTAAATGTAATGCCTTTTAAAATAATTCAACTTCTGCCTTCTGGTGCATTTAAGTGTGTTTATTCTGTCTTTATGTAACTACTCTTAATAGAGTCATGATCACTCTGTTACAATGATTCGGTGAGATGGGCCTTGTGGTTATAAACACAGGGCAAATCCTGTGTGGCCTAGACTGGTTTGTTGTGTCAGGGATTTAGTGAACAGGCAAAATGCTCTTCTTTCTTGAGGTCCATTGGTGGCTGCTTGGAAGTGTTTATTAGTGCTCGGAATAAACTAAGGAAATGCTGGCTTTGAACAAGATCAACAAACGCTGTTTGCTGTTGACACAGCAGTAGTGCAAACAAGAGAGAGAACTCCCTTGCTCCAAGGGGTAGGAGACTTTGTGATTTGCAGTTGGTGTGTCTCCAGAAATTGCATGGGCATAACTAATATTAATAAGTTGACATTAGAGCTCTTTTGCCCAAGACTACCAGTGGAAGAGGTTTGTATTCAGCTTTACTCTGGAAAAGAATGGGGTTTTGATCTTGCCACAGATCTGAGGGTATTTAATAAGTATATTGTTTCAGATTTAGAGTAAGGAAAGTGTGTACCGCCAACCTGTAAGAGATGATAGTAACCTTGATTAACAGAGAGTTAATAAGCATGTACCTACTAGAAAATATGGCTTTTGGTGTAGTTCCTGTAGACTCTTGGCTAGGTCTGCTAAAGTGCCTTAGACGCATGCCTGTCAGATTTCTCTTGCACTTGCCTCGGCTTTGACAAAGAGTGGTTTCTGATGTGATAACAAATGCACAGAAGGATCTTATTTCCACCCAGCTTCATTTGAAACTCAAGATATTAGAAGGACTTGGGAATGTATGCAGAGAATAAATTCTTCTCATATGCTTATAATCTATGCAGACTGATTGTAAGATCGAAACAGATGCCACTTTTCTGAGGAAGAATAATCCACTGTGATTTTAGGATATGTCACTGTTCTGTGTTTTAATTGCTATCTATTTTCAGTACTTCAGAAAGGTAAAATGTAGTGGGTGAGATATGCCAGAAAGATGCTTTCCCTTGATTCCTTTTACACAAATAATGCGTGTAGGCATAGTAACGTGACCATGGCATCTGAGGATCTCTGTCTGCTGCAGCATGTGGGGAGCGAGGTGGGATTGGCCACAGTCTGCAGCATTGTGGAATCCCAGATATGGTTGAATCTAAAAGAGATTTTAGAAATAGACTGGCAGGTCATTTGGATTGCAGTTAAAAGGGTACAGATTTGACTCTGTCGTGATAATTGAAGCACTAGCTAGTAGCTAGTGTTTTTTTCAGAGGAGTACTGTCAAGGGATGGACACCTTCATAGCCTTTTCTTTAAGAGGAAGGATAGTCTGTGTAGTTAAAGGATGCTTTTATGCTACTGAATACTTTTATGCTGCATAAGGTTTTTTTGTACTGAATTAACTGTTTCAGGAGGAAGTAATAATTTTAATAAAAGTAGTTTACTTGCCACAAAGGGAAGGCTGAAGGCTGAAATTACTCTGAAGGTTTTTTTGGCAGTTATCCTTGAAATGTGCAAAAGTATTTATTGTAAAATAAGATTGTTACTTACAAGAATGCAGATATGATTGCTAAGAAACGGTGTATGGTTCATTAGTGTTGATGCAGTGTGCTATAGAAATCTAAATAAAAGGACTCTGCAGCAGTGCAAATCTTCGTAGCTTGTGCTTCTCAAAGCAAATTGTCAGCATCACCCTTGCCACAGGTTTTATAGGAGCTATTTTTGATATAATCTCTTTTATTGGGAAACATAATTTGTTAGCCTGTTTTTCTCCTTAATAGTTTTACAATCTTCCAAAGAATCAGAAGGTATCTCCTGAAAGGTATGATTTTTTTTTTATTTATTTTTTTTTAATAGCAGGCTGTGATGTTAAAAGAATCCAGGATTTATCAAGGCAAATGCAGAGTGGCTGTGTTCTTCAGCTAAACAAGTACATAATCCTCTTCACTTAAACATAGCTTAATGTGCTTATTGATAGCTATGGGAGTTTGCTAGAGTGTTTTTCAGAGGTATCCTCTGTGTTGTGGCCGTGTAGCATCTTCCCACTGATGGGGTGTGTAGAGTTGGCTGCACCTGGCAGTCTTAACAGAAAAGCAACAGCCATGTTAGTCTGGTAGAAATCTCTGCCAGTGTTCAAGCGTTTTGGTGTTTTACACTTTTTAGTCCAGGTGTCCTATGCTTACTGTGCATTTCTTCAGAAATCTGTGGGTTTACCTTTATAAATGCTAAACATGTACAAAGTTTTTGTCCAGTTTGCTTACCAACACAGATGTCTTGTGGTGTTAAGGTTGTAGGTCAAATTATGAATGTGATTCTGAGCTTTTCTTAGGATATGTGCCCTTAACATAATTCATTTTTCAAACACATGTCAGTAAAGGACTTCTCCATAGCTTAATGTCAGCTGCTAGTCATGTGCAACTCCATCTTCTTACCTGCTTCTGATCAGTGATTTACGGCCTCTGGTATGCGCCACTAATTGTTCTCATGCAGTTATTTTTAAGGTAGCTTATGTACATATGTGCTTAATTGTGAAGACACTTTCTGAGTTAATATATTTGGAAACTCGAGGCAGTACAGAAGTGCGCCAGTATTCTGTTTATAGAACTGGGTCAACGAGCGTACATAAAATGTGACCTCCAACAGTACTTTGCTTGCAGGTACAGTTCAAGATTTTCTATTCTGTAGAGTCTCATATGTGGATTCAAATATAGTATGATGAAAAGTGTGATAGATAGCGTTGGCAGTTCAGCTACAGTCCTGAACGTGTCAAGGAAAGGTAAAGAGCTACTCTGTTTTTGTGGTGTCAGAGATTAATATATTGGAATAAAATTCCTGAGCATAAAGGATCATTTTCATTAAAAGGCAGGGCAAGTCAAACAAAAAGAGAAAGATTATAAATTTACTTATGTATGGGAATATGACTTATGGTAGTAGAAATAGCATCACAGTGAAAGAGAAATTAACATCTGAAATTATAAATATGTGTAAGTAAGCATTGCTCTTCGAGACTTTGACACTTCTCACTGTAAACCATAATAGTATTTTCAAACTGGAGTGTTTCTTATCCAAGTCCTTTTGCAAATACCTTTCTAAATATATGAAAAACATCTGTGGGTAATTCATCCTCACTATTTCTGACTGCCTTGCAGAGCTGCCTTGTTGGGAAGGGTCGCAGATAACGTAGTGTTTGACATATGCTGCTCATGTCCCTGGGCAGACTTTTTCATCTCTTGCCTTTGTTGGTAATTTTCTTTTTTTATTTGGAAGGCTTGTGATCTTTTGGTGATTGTTTGAGAAGGCAGTTTTCCACGTTATTAAGATCAGCAGTTAAAGCAGCTCATCGTGTTTCAAGATGGTGTGTTCCGTGATGTAATGAGTTGTGTTCTCGGTCTGAGCAGGGAATTAAGGATTTGTAATTTGCAGTTAATGCAAAAATGAAACAAGAGCATGCCAGATGTAGGATGCTGAGCCTTGCCATTTAATTAAGGAGGAACTAAGAGTGAAATTAGGGTTAAAAGCCCCGAATAGACTGATTATTGTTACAAAACAGTGAGCTGATACGTACACATTAAAGATACAAAAAGCTCTATCGCTGTATGCTGTATCTGTGTGGGGTTTGCTGTGCTTGTAGGTGGCAGGGCCTGTAGGTATGGCTTGGGCCACTCTTGCAGTAGCTTTTTCTGTTAGGAAGATGATTTACTTTTTCTTGTATGCAGACACATTTTTCTGTAATGTTCACCTGTCCTACATGCTGTCTGTCTATTCAGAGAGAAAAGTTAAAGGAGGCTTTGATTTGTCAAGCAGTTTACAGACTGTTGGGTTTTTTTAAATTGTATTTTAAAACAATAATGATCCGACACTATATACATTGAAACATTATTTTCCAAGCTTCTAATAGTTGAAACCTGACTATTAAATAATTAAAATATCAATACAGAGAAAGGGAGTTCTGCAAAAACCTCTTCAGTAGGTGTAATTGCAGGGCTTTTTATGTTGATCTGTCCAAGTTCATTACTTTTTATGTGTTTGAAGAAAATTGCTTGATTTTTTTAAAAAAGTGTTGGAAAGTGTTAAGTGACTTTTGTACTTTAGAATAGTCTATATTGTGGTAAATAACCCAGGAACATAATACTCAAGATCTACACAGGCACATATTTAATATGATATGTAAATTGCTTAAGCCAGCTGGCTATATTATTATCTATAACTCTGTCTGCATTGTATATTTATTTCCCTCATCCAAAATTCTGTTTTCTAATTAAACCTTTGTGCATCTTAATTTTTGGTTTTGTTTTCGGTTGTACACTGAATTAAAAATTAGGATTTGAATCTAGAATTCCTGCCCTATAACGGGTAAAATTTGCAGTGAAGTGGACTGTATAGTGATGTCAGGATAAAACTGACAAGAATTTAAGAAGCCTTTGACTATGCTTTTTTTTGCCCCCTCCCCCCCCATAGAGGACGAAAGAATTAACTTTTCTGAAAAGTGGCAATAGAAGGGCATGGCAGCTTTCATCTCATTTCCTTTGTATATATGCATCTCTACTTCCTGCATACAGGCTTAACTTTTTTGCTTCCTGTATAGAGTTTGCTGCCTCAGGGTATGCAAAACTAATGTATGATTAAGTATTCAACTCTAGCATTGTTTGATAAACAGGTAATGCCCTTTTGTAAAATATATTTTTAAAAAAACATGGTAATAACACCACACCTCCGTGCTACTCTTCAAAGATATTAGAAATTTATTTAGTAAACTTACTCCTACAAAGAATCAGATCTGATAGCATGATAAAGTACTTGTTTGTTATCCTCCTATTTCTAAATAATTCTCCCAAGCATAATCTATAAAACTCTGAACAATATCATCCAAATTTTTGGTAGCGTTTTATAGAGAGATGATTTAAACAGACACTCTATGAAACCTATGCAGAAATATTTATTCCTTTCCTGTCACTGGGAGAGATTAGGGTTCTAACAATTTTCCCTAGAGGAGGCTTGAGAATCCCTCTCCCAGGCTGCCTGCACCTTCAGATCCCTCTGTGTCTTTAAGTAGCTTTTGGCTTGACACAAGCTCCGGTGCAGTTGCACATACTGGTATGGCACCTCTGAGGCAGTGGAAGTTTATAGCTACATTTGGTTTAGAATGAGGTGGTTTAAAAAATCTGACACACCGGACTGAGACAAGAAGCCTGTACTTGTAAAGCAGGTCTGCAAGTTGTGATGGGTTTTAAGTATATTTTTGCCTCCATTGGGTTTAAATGTGCTTTTCCTTTCTTCAAAAGCTTCTGTGCTGGCTTAGCCTTATCTAATTGCATCTTCAGTGTATTCAGCCTGAGCTGTGTGCCTGATTCTGTCTCTGATCTGACAACCCTCTTTCCTTATAGTAACAAATCGGTGTCTCTTTCACACCTTAGATGTAATTGTGCACACAGATGAGTCTTTGGCTGGATTTTGTTGGATAGGTGCTTCCTAGGCTACTTTATTCTTTTTACATGAAGGCATGACCATTGCAAGGCCTCATGTTGTTCTTGGTATGACTTTCTTGGTTTTGTATATTCTTTTTGTAATGGTAAATGACTGTTAATTTGTCTGTATTCATCGCCTAGAATGTATTTAACTTCAGCTGTGGTGGTTAAAAGGTGCAATTTTTTTTAAACAACTTCCATACATGCATTATAGACATACATGCACACACCTGCCTTGCATCTTTGGTGTAGAATGACTACAAAATATTGAAGCATGCAAAAGGAATGGCTACTCCTGTAGCAATTACATACTTATTTTGGAATACATATAATACTTATTTTGGAATGTTGTAGAAAAACTCTAGGTATTTAAAAATCGTATTTCTTAGAACTCGTCTAATACAAAATTAAAGTCCCTATTCATTAGATGTCCTCAGCTTTTTTTTTTCCCTTATGATCAGAGGTTCAGTTCTTTGCGTTCAGGATGGAAATTAATTGAAGGCATGAAAGCATGCCAGACGATAATTAGGGTTGAGCTATATGCTGAAGTGAACATAATCCGTAACAGTTTAATATATGACTGTGCATGTTGGAAGCATTTATTTACAAATTTGGCTTACATGAAATTGCAATTCATTTTTATACACAATTTTAGAAAGTATGTGTTTTAAAAATGGTATTTAAGCATTTTGGGTAATATTTATCAGATTATAAATAGAAAATATGTAAATACCATTCTGCTCATCAAGTTTTGGTGAGTTGATTTCTTATACCATGCTAGATTAGATGTTTTATGCAGGTGTGTATGTTCCAGATTATGTAGGTTTGTGAATATAAAGTACTTGTATTAAATGTCAGTGAAAACAAATTCACTGCTTCCTTGAATTCTCTGTGTTTCAGACAATAGATTATTACAAAATAAACTAGGGTAGTGGCGAGCTCTTTTGTGACAAATGGGTATGCCTGTTACGTGTTGCATTGCAGGAGATCATAAGAGAGAATGTAATTTGAGTGTATATAAACAGAAAGAGCAACCCCTTTTTTAAATTTTTTAATGTAATACAAGAGTGTAAGAGCATATCCTTTGGCTGTTGTCATGAAGTAGTGCATTTATGCATGTTCCTTATGGCACTCTTATTCAAGATTTAAGTGGTTGTAGCTTTTTTGGACTTTCTTCTAAAACTAGACTTGTTTCTGTACAAAGTTTTAATATTTAGCTAATTCATTTAAAATGTTAGTTTATCAAAGCTTCCTATTTTATTCTAATTTGTACTTCCTGTTACAGTTGAATATATAAGTATCTTAAGTATAAAGGAGCAGTCTGTCAATTCCTTTCTTTTCATTATAGAAAATTTTTCTGGTGACATTTAAAAAGAATCAAGTGATTTCTGTGTCTTCCAGTTATATTTTGACATAGTTATACTTGTTTGTCACTTCAGTAGCAGGACATATGATAACAAAGTTACCTGAGTTTCTAAATTCTTTTGGGTTTTTATTTGCGTTTGGTGTAGAGGTGTTTACAAACATGCAGAAATTTGCTAGCCTTAATGTAGTGCACGAGCTACTGACAAAATAGCACAGTGAAATGTTTCTTGCAAGGGTTGAGTTACACAAGCCATTTTTTCCAGCATGAGACAGCTGTTGCAACTTCATCAAAACAGCTGCATCTAGACCTGCAGGCAATTGAATGTCTATGTGCAACTGTAGAGTTACAATAATGAATGTCAAGTAATCCCAGGGAGCAGTTGGTATTTTCAAAATATGTAGCGGTAACAGCTTTTGTAGCCCTTGGAAAAGGATGAAGATGGTTTTTCCTTTTTACTGGAAAAGGATGATTTTTCTCATGATTGACTGGTTGATCAACCTTTTTAGAGTGTTGGATGGTATTTCTTCCAATTCCTCAAGCTCTAGTTTGTGCATATTTGTAAAGATAGTTGTAGATCAGTGGCACGTGCAAGTAACTGTATTATAGTGTCTCTCTTACATGCCAGCTACGTTGTTTGCTTTTGGACATCCTGCAGATGCAGCCTGATTCTTCAGTGCTTGTTAGAAATTCTTCTGCCGTATTGTAATACAGATTTTATTTTCAGTTGTTGTTTGGCTTATGAATTAGTGTTAATATTAACTCTGGAAACAGAAGCTGGAAAACTTGAAACACTGTTCAAACCCAGGACTTAAAACACTGTAAAAGTTGTTACACTCTGAATACACATTTCAAAATTGTATGTTCTAATGACTTTTTAAAGGAAAGCTTTATTCAGTTATAGAGAATTGCTTATTTGATTTTTACTTTTGGGTTAACTAGTGTACTCTTCCATTTCAGAATGTATGAAAACATGTCCACAATGGTGTACTTAAAGGAAGAGAAGTTGGAGAAGCTTACTCAAGATGAAATCATTGCCAAAACTAAGCAAGTGATTAATGGACTAGAGGCACTGAAGAATGAACACAATTCAATTTTACAGAGCTTACTTGAAACACTGAAATGTTTGAAGAAAGATGATGAAACTAATCTGGTTGAAGAAAAATCAAACATGATTCGAAAGTCACTGGAAATGCTGGAGCTTGGCCTTAGTGAAGCACAGGTAAAATTGCAGCAGAAATAAAGCATTTCAGACTTCAAATTAATTTTTGGTGTAAGAAAAAAAAATCATTATTTGACCTGTAACTGGAAATTTTGCACTAAACAGAGGTCAGTTTTGAAGAACTTACATTTGCCTTAGTGAATATGAACTGTGCTGGGACATATCTTATTATTTTATGTTAAGGAAGAAGACTGCTGTACTTAATAGAGGTGGGTGCTGGCTGTCTTGCTGTGTTGCAGAACTAATAATGCACTTGGTGTGAAAGCACTGAAGCTCATAACTGAGCTCCTCTTTACTTCAGTGAGACAGTTGCTGTTTTCTGTTTAGATTTTTCCACAGCCATAGGCAGGTAAAGTGTGAGCAGCTCAAGAACCGGAGCATTGGCATTTTGATTCTAAATTATTGCACGGGCAGGTCTCACTCACAAATAAAAGAATTTCCTCCAACCTTTGAGCTCTGGTGTAAGCTTAAATTCATGTTTTTATTCCCTTGATTCTGAGATTCTTTATAGTAGTTCACGATGATTGTGGGCTTAAGAATCTCTAATGCTTATTGAACATTTTACTAAACCAAAATTGAATCTAAAAACATCATAAAGGTTAAGCACTGAGTACAGAATCTGAACAGCTTTCACTGATGTATTAAAGAAAGGACTCTGAGCAAATTTATGTGATCTTAGTTGATGAAGGTATCATCTGCAGAAGATGAGTGAGAAGATGCATATTTAGCCAGGATGTCAGGACTACATTTACAGTCCAGCTTTAGTGTATTTTTTACTAGGTCAAAAACTTGGAACGATGTAATGCGATGTAGTCATCAGTGTTTGCAAGTTGAAAATGCCAGTGAGTTAACTTCATATTAATAGCCCTTATATTGAACTATAACTGTGCTCAGTCTTCTAATCTGGATTTAGCTATTATTGTTCGGTGATCTGGAAGTTGTGTGCATTGGATTGTGGTGAACTGAGCCCTGAGAGAAGGAACAAATATGGGTTACCAGACATGGGCATGTAGAACCCCTGAACATTATGGTACAGACTGTCAGGCCTTAGTATATTGGACAAGCTTTGATCTCTTGTATTGGAAGAAAATACTAGAAGATATATGGAATAAAATTGCAATAGTTGAGGTACCTTTAATGGGTGTTTGTAGAAGATCCGTGAGCGAATGAGTGGCTTCTCTCTCCTAACTTTGACATGGTAATGGGACTCTGAAAAGCTAGTTCTGATTCTTGGCTCTGTTGGATTCAGCAGCCTCAGTTGCAGATGTTACTGCCTTGTTTGCCTCATGTGGTGTTTTGTGAACTGTGGTGGTGAGGAGCCAAGAAATGTGCATTTACTGCCTTTGTTAGGAAAGCAGTTACACTTCAAACTACTACTCTCAGACCTAATAAGCCTACTATTCCTGTGTGCTTTGGGTTGCAAACATGTAGTATTTTTTTTTATCTGCAGCATTTAAAGTATGATCTGGAAATATTTTGTAGATGTTTTTGTGGCATGGATGTAGATCTGATGACCTAAGTTTTATTTCCATGAAAATGAAACTGACTTTGCTGAAGAAGTAATTGGATTTTTCTTCCAGTTAATTCTAGAGAGTAAGATTACAAAGGATTTTAGTTTGCCATTGTAGCTTGTACAATGTTGTTTGAATATGTTGACCCTATTACTAAAACTTTCCTAAATGTACTTTCTGATGTTACAAATGCCACTATTTGAACAGGCCAAGTAATTTAAATTATTAACAGTTTTGGATATGTAAACAGGTAGGTGCTGAAGTCTGGAGATTTGGACTGGTATTAGGAAATTGTACCTGGAGTTTTATCTTACCTGTATAGGAAAAAGTACTTCCTAGAAGCTTGAAGTATTTTTTTTAAACCTGAGTATGACTCATCCTTCTCCATATCCTGGGTAACCAGCTCTCCTGTTTCCTTCTGGAGAGGGCCCACATTTTCCCTTGTCTTCCTTTTGTTGCTGATGTACCTCTAGAAGCATTTCTTCTTGCCCTTGATGTCCCTGGCCAGATTTAATTCTATTAAGCCTTTAGCTTTTCTAACCTGGTCCCTAGCTGCTCGGACAATTTCTCTGTATTCCTCCCAGGCTACCTGTCCTTTCTTCCAGCCTCTGTAGGCTTCCATTTTGTATTTGAATTTGTCCAGGAGTTCGTTGTTCATCCATGCAGGCCTCCTGGCATTTTTGTCTGACTTCTTCTTTGTTGGAACATATCGCTCCTGGGCTTGGAGGAGGTGATCCTTGAATATTAACCAGCTTTCTCAGGCCCTTTTTCCCTCCAGGGCTTTATCTCATGGTACTCTACCAAGCAGATCCCTGAAGAGGCCAAAGTCTGCTCTCGAAGTCCAGGGTAGTGAGTTTGCTGTGCACCCTCTTCACTGCCCTGATGATCTTGAACTCCACCATTTCACGGTCACTGCAGCCCAGGCTGCCCTTGAGCTTCACATTCCCCACCAGCCCCTCCTTTTTGGTGAAGAACAAGGTCTAGCATAGGACCTCTCCTTGTTGGCTCCTCTGTCACTTAGAGAATGAAGTTACCTGAATGCATTCCAGGAACCTCTTGGCTTGCTTATGCTCTGCTGTGTTGTCCCTCCAACAGATATCAGGATGATTGAAGTCTCCCATGAGGACCAGGGCTTGTGAGCATGAGGCTGCTCCTGCCTGTCTATAGAGGGCCTCATCTGCTTGGTCTTCCTGGTCAGGTGGCCTGCAGCTGACTGCCACTATAATGCCACCTGTCCCTTCCCTCCCTTTAATAAGCTCTTGGTCAGCTCCTCATCTATCCCGAGGCAGACCTCCGTGCACTCCAGCCAGTTGTTGACGCAGAGGGTGATGCTCCCTCCTCATCTCCCCTGCCTGTCCTTCCTAAAGAGCCTGTATCCCTCCATTCCAACACTCCAGTCATTGGATCCATCCCACCACATCTTGGTGATGCCAGTAGTCTGAATGCTTACCAGATTTCACAGCTGACATAGGTTTTAAATAATAAGACTTTTATGTTAAATACAGGACTGCATTCTAGAGGAAGTACATCATGTGACACTTTATGCTTTTTAGGTAATGATGGCCTTGTCAAATCACTTAAATGCAGTGGAATCAGAGAAGCAGAAATTGCGTGCGCAGGTTCGCCGGCTATGCCAGGAAAATCAGTGGCTACGGGATGAACTAGCCAATACACAACAGAAACTACAGAAAAGTGAGCAATCAGTGGCTCAGCTGGAGGAAGAGAAGAAACATCTAGAATTCATGAATCAATTAAAAAAATATGACGATGATATTTCACCATCAGTAAGTAGCTGTATAGTAAAAAGTGCCTTACATTTATATGTGTTGTAATCTGCCTAGTTACCAAGAAATGACAGATAAAAACTTTTTATTTGTCTCTAACATAAACTTGTCATTAAAATGCTTACCTTGTACCAGTGTCACATAGCTTGTAGAAAGATTCTGAGATTTCAGTTCATTCTTATTTTAAGAGGGTGAATGTTTTAGTGTCTTTAGGTCATAAAATACATGAGGGTCAAAATCCATAAATGCTTATTTAGTATCATATTAGCTTAAAAAATATGAAGAACTGAACTTCAACCATTTCCTTCTGTAAATTCAACAGTTAAAATAAATGGGAAATGTGAACTATTAGAGATTCTAAGTACCCAGGGGACTTGGCTTATTTGCAAGAAAAATATTTTATTTTCATGTAACGAAATCAGTGTGTATCTTTTATATCTGTTGAGAATTTACACTAAGACAGATTGTTACTGAATCCCATTTCATGACCTTCTGCCATTGTGATCACCTGCACATTTTCAGTCATGTTTATTTAGCCCGTTGTGTTACGTATCCTTAGATTCAGAGAGAAAATAGGTACAATTTTAATTTACAGAAGTAACTTATCACTTTAAAAGACTTCTGAGTTTGCCCTTCTTGTTATCCTTTTATATTGTTTTCTTAAGTTAGATGGCATTGTAAAGAAAGATCTGATTCTGTGTGTTCAGATCTTCCCAGCTGTGTCTTGGAAAGAACAGTTTTTCATAACCAATTATTTCAGCAACATAATGGTTGAAAATGTATGTGTTTAGTCATGCTTAACTGACTGCTTGACTAAATCCTTTTTAACATATTGTGAGTAGGGGAGTTGTTTTTGTCAGTTGCACACAGAACTTTTCAGTGCTATTTCATGAGTTGGTAGTTGTAGCTGAATGCTGTCAGTGAAGCCTGTTTAGAAGACGGGCAGGAGGAGGGAATATTGGGATTTTTGATGTGCTAACTGTTGAACTGCAATCTGCAGATGGCCTAAATAGCACCATTATTTGAAGTTTAATTGGCAAATGGGGCAAAATAAGCAAAGCATCTTTGTAGTTTCACTAACCACATGGACAGTCTCTGTTGTTAGCCTTCAAAAATAGTTGGTTGTGTATACTCAGTATGAGGTTGGAATTGGCACACTTAAAACTATGAATTTGCCACCATTGAACTTCAATGCCAGCAGCAGCAGCAGTTACTTTTTCTCATCTGTGGAAAAAGGTGTCAGATGGAGAGCCAGAAAAATAGGAATGTTTTTGATCCTGGGTAGACTCCACATTTAAGAAACAGGATAGAGGGATGATCAGTTTCTTTATTTTGCATTATTTTTTTGATGTTTAAAATTGATATACACTGATGGATTTTGCAGAAATTACTATGGTTCCAGATGGAGACTATTGGAGATGAACTTCCAAGTGTTTTGTTTTCTTTTTGAACCTTAAGATCACAATTGCAAAATTTATTATTTGTGCAGGAGAGCTCAGAAATTGAGGCGACAGTTAAAGTTGCTGGTGTAGCTATTTTCCCCTTCAGGAGATGAATCTCCTTTTTCCTCTCCCTTGCTCATCTGCCACTGCATTTATGACTAAAAAAGTCCAGTGGACAATTCTGTGTTCAGTGGCGCTCACTCTGCACTGGGTACTTTCAGTAGGTATTAATGTCTCTGTAAGAACAGCAAATGTGTTCTCGTGTGCTTACATTGGGACTGAAATCTAGAAGACCTGGTTTCTATTTGTGGCTCTTCTGAAGGTGTCCTCTACTGTTTTGGGACAGAGTATGTCAATACATTTGAACATAAGACCTTCATTATACTTCTGTGATAAATGTTACTCTTGGCAATTCCTAAGTTCTGGATGTGGGGTTTTCTGATTGCTGATTACAGGACTGTCTCTATGCCTTACACAAACAAGTGTACCAATTTGTTTGGGTTTGGGGTTGTTCTATAGGAGGATAAAGATACGGATTCCACCAAAGAGCCTTTGGATGACTTATTTCCCAATGATGAAGATGACCAAGGACAAGGGAGTAAGTGTACTTCAAATATCAATGTTAGTGTATTTCTGAAATGCAGAATACAAAGATGCTCTTCACAAAAATGAATCTGTGCTTGGGCTCCTCTGGGACACAGGGGAATGGTGAATACTGTTAGAATAAGGAAGCCAGTTATTGATACACATTGTATACACTGATATGTATAAAACTGGGGCCTGGGTTTTTGAAGAGAACCTATTAGCTGTTGTAAAGTTCTTGAGACCGACTTCAGTTCAAAATTGATCCCACAGTCTTTCCTGTGGGCCTTAGAAGGGAAAAGGTTTGTTCAAGTGGCTGAGGCAGATTCTGAAACACTGAAGCTTTTTGATGGTCTACCTAGATGGTGAATTCTGTTAATGACCTTTCTAATGATTAGATTTAACATTTTGGGGCAGGTTTCAGTCTGAAGTCTTTCTCATATAATCTTTTGTTCTTTGCTAAGGTTGTCTTCCTTAGTTTTACTACTCATTCTAGAAGTATTGGCTTCATGTCAGGAGGACTGATGAGTGTGCGGTGAAGTTTGAGGTGGAAGTTTGATAGCATGTTTGAAAGAAGCCATTAATAGATAAACTTTGCATGGTGAAATGTTGTGGTCTTTGGGTGTAAAGCTGATGTTATTTAATGTATAGATATTGTAGAGTATATGCAGCATGCGAGTAGTACAGTGGTTCGTAGTAGACAGTTGACTGCAAAAAAACCCAAACCTATCTGAAGAGTCCCACCTTTGTAATCAGCAAGGTTTCGGGTTTCCTTCATGGGCACATACACAAGATACACTGCAGGCTTGATAGTGTGCTGATGCTATCCATACCCGGCAAAGGATGGAAGACTTGAAGAGTTTAGCATAGGTTAGTGTTGACTATGAACTCCATCCTGACCTCGTCCTTCTTTACATAGAATTTTGTAGAAGGGAAGTTGAATGGCAAAGCTGTCTATGTACCTGCGTAGTCCGTCTGCCTTATTTTGCTTTACAAAAGACAAGTTGACATTTCAGTAATTTCCTTGACCTCCAGGAAGAATACTGAGATGCTTCAGTGCTTTGGTCGGCAGTGGTAGTGGCTGTAGGTTTGGAACTGTATGATTATACTGACGTAAAAAGGCTCCCACTTGCTCTGAGAGTGTTTTTTGCTTAATAGAAAGGAGAGAAGAAAGTCAGACTCACAACTGGAGCCCTTTTCCTGTGTGTTCTCTAGAATTTAATGAAAATGAGTAAGAGGTGATTTTCTCAGTTTTCCTGTAAATCTCCCAGGGGAAGAGAAAAGGGATAGTAGATTTTTTTTTGGGAGTGGGAGGGTGTGGGTTGCAACAACCAAAGGTTAAGAGCTACTAGAAAACAAGTAGCTAAGCCTGAGGGTTAGTAAGTAAAAACTAAAGGTTGACCCTGGCTTTGATGACTCAGTGCCTTTTCTCTTGCAGCTGTTTTTTGTGGCATCCAAGGTGTTTCAGTCTTTTATGTGCCAATCTTAAGTATTCCTTGGTGTGGCAAACAAAGGGAAACAAAACAAAAAAACCCACAAACGCACCCGTATGTTCAGAGAAGGAGAATAAAGGAAAAAGGATAAAATAATTTGAGCTTTTCTGCAGGCATTTGGCTTGTCTATGTTAATGTTCCTTTCCACAGGGAAATATCGGTATTTGTAAGTGCAAAATTATGATATATAATCTTGAGAATTGTTAATGATTTGCTGAGCTGAAATAATTTCCTACTTTCTTCATTGGTTTGTTACATTTGGCCCTTTAAGCTAATAGAAGTGTAAAATAATATTAATGCAATACTCGTCAGAGTATGAAGAATAAAATGCTCGTATTTTTGCTGTTCAAGACAGCACGGCTACTGTGAAGTATGTTCTAATACTCTTGTATTGTATTGAAGAAATGAAATTCAGTGAGTCTCCTTTTGTGTCATTGAGCAGTAATGTTAGATACTTTAGTAACAGTAATCTTTTAAACAGCTTGAAATCTTGCCCATTTCTTTCAGTTCAACAGCAGCACAGCAGTGCAGCAGCTGCTGCCCAACAAGGTGGCTATGAAATTCCAGCAAGATTAAGGACCCTTCATAATCTTGTCATTCAGTATGCTTCCCAAGGTAGATATGAGGTTGCTGTACCTCTCTGTAAACAAGCTCTTGAAGATCTGGAGAAGACTTCGGGTCATGATCATCCTGATGTTGCCACTATGTTGAACATACTTGCTTTGGTGTACAGGTTTGTGTACTGACATAGATAAATATCTGTTAAATAAATAGTTAGTGTTTGGCTATAACCTGTTTATGTTCAGACTAACGTTTTTTGACTGTTGTATTATTTTCCATTCCCATTTGTTTTTAAATTAAAACCTTCAGGAGGGTCCTGCAATATTTATATGTCTCCCTATACTAAAAGTCAAACAAGTTGCTGTGGTTTTGCCGATGCCTTTTTTTTTGAGAGTGAAGCTATTTTTGATACTTTTTGTCTACTGAGGGGGGCATGTCTTGATTACCCACTTATAGATAATCTAGAGGTATAAATTGGACAGCAAGTGTAAAAGTAGTACATGCTAGTCCTCAACCAGCAAATTACTTTACAGTTGCAGGCTTCAGGTTTTTAGTTCTTGATTTCTGAATATATTCTCAATTACTGTTCTTTTGTAGTAGCATCTTTAGGCCAGTACTGAAGTCAGCTTCATTTTGATGACTTTCTTTTCTGAATCCTCATTATTAATTATGACTCTTTAAAATTTAGAGACGCATCTTTAGGTCAGTACTGAAGTCAGCTTCATTTTTATGACTTTCTTTTATGAATCCTCAGTATTAATTATGACTCTTTAAAATTTAGAGACCAGAACAAATACAAAGATGCAGCAAATCTCCTGAATGATGCCTTGGCTATCCGTGAAAAGACTTTGGGCAAAGATCATCCAGCGGTTTGTACACATGCAATATCATATTTTTGTTTGTGTTTTTCACTGAATTTTTTTCAACTCATTCTGATATTAAACTCAACAGGAAAGTTTTTAAGACCTGGCTTATCTCTAAACAGTACAGGTAGGAGGCCACAATGTAACATTCTTCATTTTCTCTTAAATGTACCTGTTGGGCATTATATTCAGTGCTGTTTCACCACAAATGACTTGTACATACTTGATTTTTTGGATTGCATGGATTTTCTATGGGAAATTAATTTGTGAAGAAAGATTTCAATTTGCTTACTCAAATCACTTTATTAAACTCAGATTGAAGGTGTGCTTCTGATTTGTTTTACTGCTGCTTTTAAATGAAACATAAATCAAGCTTTTGAACTTTAAAATTAATGTGATATTTCACTTCACGTAGCCTGTATGAATCAGGGCAGCTCTGAGTATAGATTTGAGAGGTAACTTTGTAAGAGAACATATGGCTGCTTTTAAATGAAACATAAATCAAGCTTTTGAACTTTGAGTTTAAAATTAATGTGATGCCTCACTTCATGTAGCCTGTATGAATCAGGGCAGCTCTGAGTATAGATTTGAGAGGTAATTTTGTAAGAGAAGAACATATGAAGAAAATGTATGCACTAAGTGACATTTCCACAAATGAAACAAAAGTATTTAATGATTTAGGTTTTTTCCTTTCCTTGTTTGTGTATGTATGCATTCAGTAATAATTATTTATTCATTTGCAAATTTCAAGAGGTCTGCCCTGTGCATGGAAAATTTGAAAACATCAGTGCATTGCAGGTGTGTTCATTTGTCAGATATTTATACCCATAAATTCCGGTGTAATTAATATTTCTCTACTTGTGACAGGTGGCAGCAACTCTAAACAATCTTGCAGTACTTTATGGTAAACGAGGAAAGTACAAAGAAGCTGAACCATTGTGTAAGCGAGCTCTGGAAATCAGAGAAAAGGTACGAGTAAAATAATACAGCACCTTTGAATGGATTTTTTGAGGCAGGGGGTAAAGTTAAACACTTTATGTGTTGGTTGGGTAGATCTGCCAGATAAACCACAGAGTTAGCAATGCCCTGGTAGCTATCAGTGTCTGAAATTCAAACCCGTAGTAAATTCCAGTAGTCCTGCAGAGCTGTCAGAGCACTCTGGGTATATTCTAAATTCTGTATTTTGTAACTAACCTTCTTTACCTTTTTCTTTCCCCTTTGATAGTTAAGTAATCTTTGATTTGACAAGAGCATTGGAATTAAAAATGGTACATGATATGAATTTTTTTTAAGTTGATTATTCTATGACTATGTGGATATTTATTCTAGTCCATGAGACTGAATGCCGGCATCTTCGGGCTTCTTTGTATAATATGCTGCAACAATGTTATTACGCTGCTTACATTATTATTCTTATGAATTGTTAGGCTTCTTTGTATAATATGCTGCATACAATGTTATTATACTGCTTACATTATTATTCTTATGAATTGTTCTGCAGATTTCTCAGTTGGTAATAGAATTGAGTAATTTTCATATCTTTCAAATGCACATTTGAAATCCTCATGCTGAATTGACAAGGAATAAAAACTAAAGGGGTATTTCTAAATAATGCATTTCTAAACCAAGATAATGATGATTGGAAAATGTTTCAATACAAGGTATCTCTTTTTCAGGTTCTTGGGAAAGATCACCCTGATGTTGCCAAACAGTTAAATAACTTGGCTTTACTATGCCAGAACCAGGGTAAATATGAGGAGGTTGAATACTACTATCAGAGGGCATTGGAGATTTACCAAACTAAGCTGGGACCAGATGATCCAAATGTTGCGAAAACAAAGAATAACCTGGTAAGCATTCTATAAAGTATATCTAAGAAAAAAGAAAATTTCGTGATGAATTGAAATGCACCTTTATTCAGCATGTATTGTGTTTATTATTTATCAAGCTAAATAAAACAGTGTGCTGACAGAACTTTTGGGTTTTTTTTTGTTTTGTTTTCAGGCATCCTGCTATCTAAAACAGGGCAAATTTAAGCAAGCGGAAACTTTATACAAAGAGATTCTTACTCGCGCTCATGAACGGGAGTTTGGCTCTGTAGATGGTAAGAAACTTAGTACCTGGTTTTGAATATATGTTTCATTTTTGTAGTTATGAAATGAATTCTGCAGGAAGTTAATTGTATCCTGATGAAAATTGTTGTCTGCTTGAGAGGTAACCTTAAAAAGTGAGACGATAGATGTATTGAAGTACATTCATCATAAGAAAGCATTTAGATACAGCAGTAATGTTTGCTTCAAAGGGAGAGTTTTTCTTACATGAGGTAGACTTGGTAGATTTATGTTTTATGGATGGCATAATTTATCTTATGCCCAACCAAACCCAATTTTGGTATTTTTACAGAGGCAGAAAAATGTATGTCACTTTCCAGTCACAGGAAAAAGTGCAGGATTTTTAATGATATAATAAATACATTGTTAATGTGAGCCCTTTAAAGAATGGGGAAAATACCCTTAAATTGTGAATTACACTGTACATTGAAGTCAAGTGCATTTTATCAACTATAAATCACAGTGAAGAATTTTTCATTGCATTCTGTGACAGTAGCATATGCACCACTTAATAGATGTCAAAGTAGTTGTTATGATAAAAGAAATAAATTCATGTTTACCAGCATAGACCTAGGCGCACGACAAATCGATGGCAGCGTATACTGACTTCAAAGCTTCTCAGAAGTAACTGTTTCTAAGTTCAGATAAGAAAAGACAGAGTTGTAAAACCATAAAAGAAGAGGTGCATGTTTTATTTATGTGCTGCTTGTAGTATGGATGCTAAGATTTTTTGTGGTGCTCATAGTATAATTCCCTGGTTCACAACTTCATTGCAGAAGGGTGAAAATCAAACAATGAATATTCTGTAGTTCTGTACGTCTATAAAATATTTTCTTCTGTTTCATCAGATGACAATAAGCCTATTTGGATGCATGCAGAAGAGAGGGAAGAATGCAAAGTAAGGCTGTTGTCATAAATTCTTTTTGGAGCTTTCACTATTGAAGAAAAATAACTGATTTGTAACTTAAATGTTACTTTTGTTTTAGGGAAAGCAAAAAGATGGCACATCTTTTGGAGAATATGGTGGCTGGTACAAAGCTTGCAAAGTTGACAGGTCGGTAACTTCTTTACAGGACAAACCAAACAACATGCCAATACCCAGAATCCAGAAATGTCAGATTAAAGCATGTTTAAAAATGAAACCAAACCATCTGCTTGCTTAGAACTATAAAAACAAAAGTATCAAAAATTCAGGCCCCAAGACTGGGTTTCAGGAACATAGTAGCAGTTTTCAAGTCCCAGGGCTGTGTTTAATCTAGGCTGGTTAGATCTAGTAAGTGACATAAACATTCACCACTTGTGTTCTTGGCAGCCCTGCATGTGGAAGCATAGGTCACTTTTGTCTTTGTTGGTCGGTGTACGTGCTCTCCCTGCACCGGCAAGACCTCTAGGGAGGGCCAGAAGCAAAAAGAAGACTGTGCAAATAAATGAGCCTTGGGTTTTCTAGCTGGCACAAGAAACAAAGTTAAACTGCTACAGTTCAGCATTATTTGAGTTTCTAGAGCTTGAAGAATATAGTTTTGTGTGAATGAAAACGTGTACCTTCAAATGGAAGAAGAGAAGCAAGGACTTCAACTTGGATTATACTTGGTGAAATATTTTTTTGTTTGCTTTAATTTTATTCCTTAACTGCCTTTTTTTTTTTTTTTTTTTTAACATGGAGGTGGTACAATGTAAGAAAAAACATACACCTAGTACTGATAATGTTCAGTGAGGTTTTTTCATTTCTTCAGTGTTTGAATTCTTGTATTTAACAAGCAACAGAACCTTTATACCATTGAAATCTGCTCTTTTTTTCTCCATCCTGAACTTGGTGCAATGTTTTGCTGGTTTGTTTTTGATGTACTAGTTCATTCTAACGCATCAGGAAATCTTTTCTCTGCTGTTACTGGAGCAAAACTTCAAGCAACGATACTGTGACTGAGCTAAGTCTCATTGTGTCGTTGATTCAAAAATGTGTTGTTGGTGTGCGAGACTTCTTTGTGGAATGTGTGATTTTTATTTTTTTTCCCCCTTTTATTGTTCAAGCGTAGTTTGAATGCATAGAAACTGCAAATAGGTAATAAGTGAAAGCTGATGAAAGGAACTGTTTATTTGTTTTGTGACTGACATGCTACAGTAATGATCACTGTATGCATGAGTAGGCATATTTTCTGGAAGCTTCACAATTATTCAGTTAGACACACTCATATTGAGCTAAATTTTCACCTCAAGATGCATCTGAGAAACAAGGATACAGTGCTCCAGTTTTCTCTTGAGTAGGTCTAGAGCCTAGTTACACTTTCAGGGCTGTTGACTAATCATCGTGTGAGCCATTAATGCACATTGAATGTTTTTTCCATGTACATACAGTATAGTATATTTCAAGAGAGATTTACTAAAGAATTAAAAAAATATGATAAATACTGTATTAATTTAACTTTTGATGAGTTTGTGATTTGAGAAGACTTTTGTGTGTATATATGTACATAGACTTCTTTTATTTTTTTCCTTTGAATAGTCCAACAGTAACAACTACCTTAAAGAACCTTGGGGCACTTTACAGACGACAGGGCAAATTTGAAGCTGCTGAAACATTAGAAGAGGCAGCAATGAGATCTCGTAAACAGGCAAGTATGAAAATGTGCCTTAATGATATTTCTACATTGTGATTGTGCAGATTTTCAACAGTATGTATTGTACATGCAGAATATATAAATTTTTAGCTATTCAGTGTCTGGTGCCTGGCATTGCCCTCTAATTTCAGTCTGAACTGGTGATAAACTGTTACCACCTTAACATGCTTTTCTGCACCATACAGCCATGTGGAAGTGAAAATACATGATCATTGTATGTTGGTTTCATGCTTCCCTGTGTGCAGAATTCCATTAGGGAGGACTATTCTGCTCTTCATTAGTGGAAAGCAGCTATGTGGGAACCAAGAACCTAATTTCTCCATGCGACTAAAACAGCTTTCATTTTTATTCATGTACTTTTAAGTATAATTTTGGCACGATTTTCACTTTCTGTATTGTGGTAGGCTTTATGAATTTGTTGCACAGATGCCCTGCTGCATTTGCTGCTAATGTTGCACAGTGAAAGATGCAGAGTATTTTCTTCTGTGTAAGCCATCCATTTGGGAACTCTTCCTGTCAGCAAAGACCTTTTATGAGGTGGAATAGGTTTATTTTAAAGAAAACAAAACTGAAAATAAGTATGATTTGAGCTTTGTTACTTTCTAGTTTCTGTGTTAAGGATTTTGCCTTTAAGTGCAGAGTTTTCACAGAAGGTATTTTAGCACTTTTAAGATATTTAAAAGATTACTTGGAAATTGATGGGCATTCTTTAACACAAAGTAAAAATATTTTATTGACCATATATCTAGTCTGTTCTATTGCAAGCTTATTTTCTGTTTTATTTCTTTCTGAAGGATAAATTGTACTACTGTGTCAAGTGTCATGTGTCAGTATCTTTAAATAACACAACCTGTGTCTTGGATATTAGATATTCAGACACTTGTAACGTTCTTTCCAAAGGCAGTTGAATGCTGCACCATTTGATAGGTGAAAAACTGAGAATTGCATTGGCTGTTCACAATGTATAAAATGCTTAAATATTAAGCTGGTGGCCAAATGGCCTTAGGTAGGTGACAGGAACACCATGACACTTTGACAAGTGATAGGGAAGGAGGAAAAGAACGACAGGTCACTGAACTCTCAAACTACCAGACTGTCCGCGTGATGCTGTGTTGATTCCTGCAGTGTATAAAGAGCAACTCATCTTAACTGCCCTTTGAAAGCAGAATCAGAGTGAGAGTTATGAGTTGGTTTGTCCTCTTTCTTGATACAGTTATTGTGTCTAAATTGTAGATTAATACAGCTCATAATAAAAATAAAACCTTTTCCCTCTTTATCTTAATTCTCAGGGTCTTGACAATGTTCATAAACAGAGAGTTGCTGAAGTGCTGAATGACCCTGAGAGCATAGAAAAAAGGCGAAGCCGAGAAAGCCTCAATGTTGATGTGGTAAAGTACGAGAGTGGTCCTGACGGAGGCGAGGAAGTGAGTATGAGCGTAGAGTGGAATGGGGTAAGTACAGTACACAGTTTAAGAAAATAGCCTAGATAAATTATCACCATAACAGCTATGGTTGTCCATTCACCAGCCTGTCGTGTTTTCAGTAGTTTCTTGGTTGATCTACTTTGTATTTTGTAATTTTGCAGAATCAATTAAGAAATGAAGAATAACATCTTGTTTTTCATAACATAATGTAAAAAAAAGTAATATTTTAAAATTTTAAAACAACCTTTCTGTTGTTATTCTTAATGGTGAAATTTCTTCAAGAATCCCAAGCAGTTGTATTTAACTCTTAAGTTGCTTAATGCTGATTGAGTGTCCTGGTTATGGTCTGGTGTAAAATTGCTTGTCAGCGGTTTCTGGTACAAATATTCTGGCAATTCACTTACTTTTGCTTTTGTCTTCTGATGCCATATTTGCCTGTGTTTTAAATGTTTCTTTAAAAGTACTGCATCTGTTGGAATCACAAAGAACGTTTGCTATGGAGATGTATTAAGTGTTAGCATTTCTAGAGTAAATTAAAGTGATCAGTCTAACACTAAAATAATTCCAATCTCCTACTTACCCAACTTGTTAGAGAAAAGAACGCAACTTTCCAAGCTGCTATACAATCTGTTTTAAGAGGCAGTGCCATAACATAATGTGATTGTAACCTCACATTTCTTAAGTGAAATATAAATATATTTCCCATATTGTAATTTGGCTGGAGTCAGGGCTTGTTCCTATTTGTTTCCCATATATTGGTTTCACTGTATTAACGCTAATTGTCATAAAGTAAAAACATATCTATAATGTGATTACATATGCATTTTTCTAACCATTGTTTTCCATTAGTTTGAAAGACAGCGCAAGCTTTCAGTTAGTGATCTGGCTTATGTAGTTGTTTGCTTCTGTCACCAGCTTTCCCATGCTTTATCCCATTGCCGGCAATGGGATATGTATTGCACCGTTAACTGACTCCCAGCTGCAGTTCTGCTGAAAATGTTCTGTTAGATTATAAAAGTGATGTTGCCTGCTTTTGCTTTATGGGAGGGGAAGTAGCCTACTTTGCAATATTGCGTGTTCTGAAGTTTCATTTCTCTTATGGTAGCAATCTTTTTTTTCTTCTTCTTTTTTTTTTTTTAGTCACATGAGACAAAGTTTAGCATTCCAAAGAAACCTTGATAGAACACATACTGCTGTAGTCTTAAAGGAGAATGTTCTTTCCATCTTTGCTTTTGTCTTTTTGTTATTGTTTTCTTGGCATTGGTGTTCTCAGTGCCAAGACAGTCAATCAGCATCTATTGTGAATAATACTGCATCATTAATAAAGCCAAAGTAAGGTTGGATAACACTTCTTTTAATTCTCATTTTGCCCATTCAGCATTAGAACTGTGTACTGTACTCCTCCCTTAATTTTCACTGTACTTTGCATGACTATATGTTCTAAACGGATTAAACTTTTTTCTGTTATTGACATTAATTAAACAAGCATGCAGGTTTTGGATTGGAAGGGCCTTCTGGAAAAGCAATAAGACAGTATTTCTAGGTCAATATTTGAATCAAACTCAAGTGATAAAATTTGTTGATCTGAAAAATTAAATTTTGACCTCCTAAGGCAAATGCATTTTTCATTTTTAGTGTGCTGAAGTGGCATTTCTTTAGTCTCATCTTTGTTATTTCTTTTTTCCCCTCTTAAGAGAAGGTATTTTGTATTACGTGTTTTACATAAAGTGGGCAACTCTCTCTCCCTCTACCCTGCTAGTGTTTCTATCTCAGTGCTGTTCTTCCCTCTACTTGATATTTATATGGTGTAGGTTTTTTCACCCTTGCTTATCCCCTCCAGACAAAATATTCTGATTCATATAGCAGAATTTTTTACTTCTGTGCATAGAGCCTGAAGAGAGGCCTGCCTTTTCCATTTAAATTCTTCTGAAATGCACAAGCTGACTCATGTTCTTGGCTGCCAGAGAGAATAGGTGGAGTGTGTAAAGCAGCAAACTTCAACTAAAAATTTTTGTTGGAAGATTTATTGTAATTAAGTGAATTCCATATGTAGATTTATGCTCTTATAAAAAGAACTGTAATATCTGTTGAAGTAAATCTGCCATTGACTATTAAAACAGACATGTTAAGTGAGGTTTTTGTAGTGCGTGTTTACGTGTTTCTTATAAAGTCCATCCCTTAAAGTTAACTGAAGATACTTGAAAATGCAAATAAATACTTGGTCTTTAAAATTCAAGGTAGAAATCCCAAGATTTGTATCCCTTATTTGTATATAAAAAATGACAGTAGGTATCTGTAATTGGTATTTTTGTAAATTGATCTTGCAGCCAGTTGGAGGACAGATAAAAATCTTGGTGGTATGATAGTGCTTAATTTCAAATAATGTTTTTAGTGTGAGGAAGTATCTTTTATTATTCTAACCCATGTGCTTCAAAAAGACCAGCTTTTGGGCACATAAGTCCACTTACAAGAGTGAAACGAAAGCAGTAAATTTCACCACCATAGACTAGCTGATAGGAGTTGCTGTTGTTTAGTAAGAATTGTCAGCCAGTCAGAGGAGCACTGTAGCAGACAACTATGAAGTACAGGTGATGATGATGGTGGGAAGGTGTAAGCAAAAGTCATAAGGTGGTTCTCATTCTGAGTGACATAAAAATTGGCAATTAACCTTTGCCATAGAAATGGATATGTCTGATTTTTTTGTCTGTTTACGCTGGATTTAGGGATTTTTTAAAAAATCCTAAGCTCGTGTTTTAAAGGTGTTTTGTTAATCATGCAGTCAGCATTTGACATGGAAGTTCAGTGTTTTTATTTCAGATTTGAAGTACCCAAAAGCTTGTTTGCTTATTCCTAATGTGCTAGTTAGCATAATAAGTTATACTCTATACCAAATTTGTCTTGCCTTTGTTCTTGGGTCATTGTCAGTACCATAGCATCACTGGTTTAAGACCATAGGAATAATCATCCCTTTCACTCGTACTTCTAATTGGAATTTAGACTTAAATTTATTCAATCCTGCAAAGTTGAACTCTATTTTTAAAAATGTGAATATTATATGCAACTTAGTTTGAAACATACTCAGTTAAATCTTGATTTTCTAATTGCTTAGGAGCAAGGCATTTTGCCACTTCCAAGAATAATTTAAGTTACTGTTCATTCCAGTTGCTATAGGTAAAGGCTCTCAAAACCATTATCTTAAGCCTGTCAGTAATGGTCTCCTTACTTAACCAAGAATGAAAAGTATGTAAATTGAACCACAGCTTATATGTACAGGTGGATTCCTTCAGCTGCCTCACTGCATTAGGGAATGTACAGAAGTTTCCACTTGGACAATACATATACACACATATATTCTAAAAAATACTCATGAGGTCACTTGCATTCTAATTCCTTAAAGGAATGAACAGAGTTTTGTCTGGAGGTTAGGGGAAGACTCTTTCTTCTTGCAGTTTTGTGTGGAGGAAAATTCCTGACAGAAGTTAAAGCTGAAATGAATGCACCTTGCTCTGTTCCTTTTTTTCTGTTTTTTTCCCCCTTTATTTTTGTGTTAATGTCAGCTGAAAAAAAAGTCCTTTGTTTACAGAATATAATACTGAAGCTATCCCTTCTTAAAGGTGTTCTGTATTTTGTACAAATTCAAACTTAAAGAAGGCACAGCATCATTTGTGCTTGTTTGTAAGTCACATATTAGTGATATAGGCGAAAACTGTATAAAGATGTACTTCCTAGTAGAGAGCCTGCGCTTTGTACTTAAGGGCAGTCCAAATACTTACTCCGGAAAAAAATTGTTTTGAATGTGACCTAGAAATACTGTAAAGATAACTGTTCAAAATTGAAAACTGTTGAATTTTTCCCAACAGTTTCATTCAGTTTTTCTCTCTCCATTTCTGACAGGCCTAGATGCCTTTTGTGATTCTTATACTGTCTCCTGCATGACGGGCGTGCACCATCTTCAAGCTTTAACTTCTCTCTTCAGTACTGACTGCTGTGTTTTAGCAAACCCCTTAAGATTCTTGTCAGAGCTACACTTCCCTGTAAACTGGCCATTCCTTCAGTGCTGGTGTCTTTTTTTGGGTTTTCTATTTCTGTACATGTGTAGCTTTGCCAGATATGTATCTAGTCGTACAAAATGTTATTACAACCATTTGCTGTGTAATACATTAGTAAAAAAAAAAAGTAACAATGAACTTTATAAGTAGCTGTTCACTATGGAAAAAAGGTAGTTAAAAGTATCACACAAGGTATTATTGAAATGGCATGATGGTGATCTTTACAGGAGAAAAACAAAACAAAACCCGTAACAGTAAGGCATGTTCTCCAAGTGCTTTAAAATGTATTTAGAGACCTGTTACACGGTTAACATCAATATGGAACTCTGGATGTCTTCACTTATGATTATTCTAAAGTAGCATTGCTGTTTAGTCTTTGTGTGAGATTTGGGTTATGCTTTTCTCTACTAATCTTGGTGTTCAGTGATTTGTGTATTTGTCTTTCTAACTTCTAATAAACTCACTCCAACTCAGGTGTCTGTCTTTGTCTGCTTAGTAGACTTTACTTTCTTCTTTCACAATTCTTCTTTCATAATCACATAGGATTTCTATGAAGTAGGAAGTAGTCACTTCTAATCTTACTAAACTGTTGGGTTTGGTTTTTTTTAAGAGTAAAACGTTTAAAGATAGAGTTATGGTCAGTGGAAAGTTTCGTTGGATCAGCACAACAGTGTAAAACATGAATGCAATGTATGAAAAATTTATTTCATCATGTTTTACATTTTCTTTGGTGAAAGTTAAACAGAAGCATAGGAATGTAACAATACATGTTTCTGATCAGAAATCTTTTTGTTTAAAGGCTTTTAGGATTAGTTAAACATGTTTGCAAGTAATGTAGATGTTTAGAAAAAATAAAATGTTTTTTCTTAGACTCTGATGGAATGCTTTTGCTTGGGGCTTGTACACTGTTAACCACGATGCACTTACATGAAATGGAAACATGGTGATGGTGAATTGTTTGACTGCTTTGGTGGGGTTTTATTAATTATTATGAATCACGGCTTGAGCATGTCTTCATGTTACAAATCTTTGTTACAGTTTGGAAGGAACCCTTTTGTTTTGGTAAAGTTATAGCTATATGTGTTTAGGTAATTGTACGAAGTAGATATAAATAGCAAATAACTTTTTTAATCTATGAAATGTTTTTGGGCCAGGTTTGCGGGAGGGCGACAAACTCTTGCACTTTCACATTTGTTCAATTTTTTTCAGGATGGCACTGGATCTTTAAAACGCAGTGGTTCCTTTAGCAAGCTTCGTGCTTCCATTAGACGCAGCAGTGAGAAGCTGGTTAGAAAGCTGAAGGGAGGAAGTTCACGAGACAGTGAACCAAAGAATCCAGGGTAATTATCTATTCTTAGCTGTGCTGGTGTGCCCTCATTCTGTGCCCTCCCTGTAGCCTAGTGCAGTGCCTAGGGCATTGTTTTCTTCGCTGCTTAGCTAACTGCATTTCATATAGATTCTATCTTAAAGAAAAATCAAATAGGAAAGAATTTCTTAAACTTACAATGGAAGTTCTGTAACATCTGAGGAATTATATTTGCTTTTAAGAGTTAACTCACTTTTAACAGTGTTTTTTTCCCTTTTTACTGCTTTAGCAACTTGAAGAAGAGCCTCATAGAATTGTTGATAAATGTTAGTTATCTGCAAAATTCTTCTTTTCACACAGCAGTGAAGAATAGCATATGTTACTGATTTTTACAGTAAAAGCTTGAATACAGTAAACCCACAGCTAACATTCTTGACATAGCTTAATGTCTTGCTGTATTATTGATACAGCTTTACATATTGCTGTGGGTATAAAGAGCATTACCGACTTGAGTCCTTCTCAGTTTCTATTTTTGGAAGACCCAGATGTCAGAGAGCAGAGGAAAATGTTGAAAAACTTGAACCTAGTTGTGCATCTCATTCACGTTTTGGCCTCAGTGAAGTCAGTGGTAAAAATTCAAATTTTAATGAATCTGACTCTTTCCTATTTACCATATGATTTGGCTGTATGTAATATTTCTGTTAAATGCATAAGAACATTCATAATTTATTGGCTGCTGCAGAGAAGTTGAAATCTTAAAGTGTACTATGGTTTTTCATAATAGCACTTGTAGGTGTTCCCCCTCACTCCCAACTAATTGCAGTCAGTTTTGCAGGGTTTTTTCCCCTTGCTGTGGAGAACTGGAACTCGTTTAGTTGACAGGAATCTGTGTGACAATGTGAATTTGAACTTATGCTTTAAAACAGTTAAACTGGAGAACTTGGAGTAACTTCTGATGGAGCAACTAGATCTATAAGTAATATAGTAGATGATGGTGATGGTAGTAGTGAGTGATCTGGGGGCTCAATGTGTTTTTGTACATGCTCCAATTAAGTTTTGCCTTATTGTTTTTATGCGGATGTAAAACATTGTGTACAGTTGCAATACACATAGAATACTCTTCCTTGTGTGTCTGTTTCAAATTCAGCCTTGATCTGATTTTTAGAAATGTTAATTAAAATGTCACTCTCAACAACAAGAGACTTGATGTTGAAGGCAATGAATCAAATTCAAGGTCAAAAATCCCTTTGCATTTATTGATACATTATTTAAGAACTGCCTCTGAGGTGACAGGTTGGGAATAAACTGTGAACAACATGTAATTAGAAGAAAATATGTAAATGTAATATGCCTTAGGGAAAACAAGCAAGTGTGAGCCAGAATAGAATAAAAGGGATTTCCTTCTTTGTCTTCAGTATCAACATTTTTATACGTTGGTTTTCTGTTTCTATTCAGTTTTGTCTAGAGTTCATACATCATAGTTCAGGTATATTCTTTTATGAATAAGTGCATATATTCATAGTGAATTTTGCATTTTCTCATTTTTGAGATACATGGAAAGGTTTTCAGTTTCTTAAAAGTCAAGAGTTTTATTCCTTGTTCTCTGTAGTAAATAGAGCTAACTTTATCTGCAGGTAAAGTAACTGTGATTATAGGTGTAGTAAATCATGCTTATGTATAACTGAAGACATTTGGCTTTGCAGTGTCCTGTAAGAACTCCTCTGCCTTTCTATTGTCAGCACTTCAGTAGTGTCATTTGACCAACGTAGCAATAATCTACCGACATTAACTATTTTGTGGGGTCTGTATCACGAGATAAGATTTCCTCAAATGAATACATTAATGTGAAACAAATTTCAAAACAAAGTAATATCTTTTTTGCTTTCCCTTTTTGACAAAATATTCCTATTTTTTAGATGTCACTGTTCTCAAAGAGTAATTTATTCTTAAAACTTGAAATAAGAGTATTGCATTGACAGGCTTTTCTGTAGATATGCATGTTAAGTGTGTCAGACAGTAAATATTACAATTTCTGTTCTTGTAAGATACAGAATTTTTAAAATCCTAATTTATATTTGCATTTGTTAATAAAAACAGCTAAGATTCATGGTAGTAAACAGCAACTTTTGTAGATCATGAAGCATAGCTGTACATATTACAAGAAGTCATTTTAATTTCATTTTCTGAAGAAACTTCAGTAAATAGAGTTTTTGGTGTTTTTTTTTTCTGCTTGAGTTTAATAAAAGGGATATTAAATTTTTATCATGCAAACCTTAGGGTTTTAGTGTGTTTGATAGCTGAATATTACAGTACTGACATAGCAGACATATAAATCATTTTTGCTATGAAGTCAGCCACTCTAGGTGGAAGACTTCTGTGCCTCCCTCCTTCCCAGTACACCTCTGCATTCCCTGCCTATGTCTCTATGAAAACTTTATTTTGAAACTGATTTACACCTGTTACTTATACTGTGCTTCTGTAAATAGTAATTGACAGTGCTGGTGTGATTCTGAGTGAGAAATACTCACATAGCAATACATTAATATCACAGCATGAGAGACAGACTTATTTTTTCATATTGTTGCCTGATACATAAAGTTGAAGATAATAAAGTGGAAAATTCATCAGGGAAATTGTTTCTTTAAAATCATGCAAAAGCCTTTTTGACAAAGAACAAATCTCTTAAGAACTGTTCTTTGAAGCATGGTATCAGTTTGTTCTTTTTTGATCATATTTCAGATTTCAGTTCCGCAGTAATAGCCTCATCATACAGCAGAACAGTTAAGATTTGTAATGTAAGAGGAGGGAAAAAAAAACAAACAACAAAAAGCTTTCATTATTGCTATTACTTATGCACCGGGAAAAACGGCATGTGATCTTGCTATTTGGGCAGTAATGTTTCTAACATGGAAGCAATTAAAAGTGCGTTTGCCAGACTAAAGTTCATAAGTATGCTGAATTAAAAAAAAACAAAACACAACAACCCACACAAACAAACTAGTATCGCACATGTGATTTTTTTTTTTTTTAATTAGCATTTCAGTAAGAACCTAAAAATACACGTGTGAAGTTTTACTGGTGAATTTTCTCCTTCCCTGGGACGTTTTCCATAAACCTTTATGCTCTTTATGAGATCTTTATGTGCTGTTTTGTTTGTGTTTTACAGATTAACTTACTTTGACTTCCATATATAACCTCTGTTGTACCTGTTGCCTTGAATAAAGGAGAGGTGTATACCATGCATGAGTCCTTGCTTTGTTGTTGCTAACACTCATGACAAATATTTTAAATTGTGTGCATTCTAGCTTTGGAAGCTTCAGCTTTAATGCTAGGAACAAACAGTAAGCCTGTGTTATGTGGCAGCTGTTGCCTGTGTGTGTTAGTGTTTTGGTTCATTATTCTGCTAAGCCTTTGCTTTATTAAAGCATTTAAAACACATGCTTGACTCTGACTGTTAGTAGTCTTGCTTCAGTAGGAAGAAAAACCGGTTAATATCTGGTGTGATCTGTATGGATAAACCTTTCCATGTTACTGGAAGGCATTTGGAAACTTTGCATCAGCTAGTTGACTCTTCAAAGCTATAGGTAGCACTGCAGGACTCATTGTTCATCAAATACATATATTTAAAGTCCTCATTTTGTAGTTTTGGAATAGTTAAAAGAGCTAGTGAAAAATTGAAGCACACCTAGTACATTCTAGACATTTTGGGATAAGGGACATGAGGTGTTCCTGTTGTAGTCACCAGGATGATGGGAAGTTTACGGCTAATCTTGAATTTCACTACACACACTTTAAAATATTTTTGTTAAATTTTGCATATGTTTGAGAAATGTAGGTAAATTATTAATCCTCATCTCAAACACCAGTCGATATTACTGTTAATGCAGTGATATTTTGTCTGTCAGTAGCTCCTGTGTAGGCGATTATTATTTTTTTTTTTTCCCTTATCTGTTGCTTTCAGTACAGTATTCTAGGGTGGTTGTTACCACTGCTCAGTGTTGTAAAGCCTAAGCATAACCAAAGTTAATAACATCTTGTTTCCCTTCACTTTGAAATGTTTTAAATAAAAGATTTTAAAACGCTTTTTGAAATCGATTTCTGGAGACTTACCTAGATGAGGCAAAAAGTACTAATGTTTGTTGTAGCTTTTCTAAGTTAAATGCTGCCTATGTGACAAACTTATGCATGTTTCACTTTTTTTTCTTAAAATGTTTGAATGTTTTGATGCTTTTGTAAGAAGCTGCATAAGATTGAGAATTAGCTATTTAAAAATCAGTGCTAAGTGTATTAATCTGATGTGCTTTAAGATTTGAGATTTTGAGTTTAAATTAAATTAGTGGCCTGAAATGTTTAAGCTCTCAAGAGCTTGTAAATTTTTTTTGTTGTTTTATATATAATTTAGAACCAAATATAAACATATTCTAAGTTATGTAGTTATCTTAAAGGGTATCCCTCAGATCAGTTTGGGGGCATTGTTCAAACTCCCTTAACTGTGCATTGCTCATTGTTATACTTGTGTTTTTAGAGCTGTTAGTTTTCAGCTATTCTGATCAGTTTATCCTTGCATGTTCACTGTCCTGGTTGCAGCATGAAGCGTGCCAGCTCTCTGAATGTTCTTAACATGGGTGGCAAGGCTACTGAAGATCATTTTCAAGTAAGAAACCCTACGATATTCTTACAAAAATAGATATCGTTAGTAGGGTTTGGGATAAAAATAATATGATAAATTATGAAACAACAAATTCCCAGTGATTGGCAAGATCCTATTTCAGATGTTTAAAACGTATGCTTAAGGCATCATTCCATAACACTTTTGTGAATTATGCTTAATTTTAATCATGTGATTAAGTCCGACCAGTGAAGAGCATTGGCTTTTATGATATCAAGCAGTCTCTGGCTTTGGATGTTCTAATTATTACAGTGGATATGAATCTTCGGAAACCTTACGTTCTTGTAAAGACTAACAAAAAATCCAAGAACTTTTAAAGCCCAGTTACCAGCTATTTTGTACTTCAGCCCCTTTATTGCAAAGGCCCCGATCATCTTAATTGCTGTATATTTTCAGATTCCCTTAAATGTGGCTTCAGTTGTTTCTGAGGTTGTACAGGAGCAGTCTCTAGAAGTTTGTCCGATCTATGTTATGCTTCTGCTCATATAAAACCTTATTTTGCTTAACCGTATATGGTGTGCCCGATTGCTACTTCCCATTTCCTGTTTTAACCTAATAAGTCACTGTTTCTTATATTGTCAAATAAGCTAGCAATGTTTTATGTTCTAAACGCTGCTGTGTATTTTACTAACACAGTAACTGCAACTAATTTTAGGAAGATAAAATTGCTTCTGTGCTAACAAAACTGTATGTGAGGACCTTCATCACCGTTTGACCTAAAGTAGCACGAAAGCCCAAAGTGTGGCTTTCATTTTACTGTTGCGTGGCGTAAGGGTGTCTTAACTATATTATCTCTAATGAACGTACTGCAGAGTTCTCTGTGGTGGGAAATGTACACAAAACTTTGCTTAGGGTGACCTTCAGCCAAAAAAAAAAAAAAAAAAATCCAGGGTAAAGCATAGTTCTTTGCAGCAATAGTGCCAAGGTTTCAAAATGCCATGCCCTAGATGCCCCTAAACTGGATCTTTAGTATGTAATTGACGTGACTTCCAGAAGAGTGATTTATTGTTTGTGTGTGCACTGTGGTATTAAAATTAGTTCTTACTTGTGAACTTTTGTAATTCACCCATTATAGACACTCATGGCAATTCCCACAGTTGGGCTTTTGCATTTCTGGTAAGACTTGGGTCAGGATTGTAAAGGGTGTATGTACTTATCAGCAGATCTTTTCAGTATTGCTAGTTGAAAGTTGGGGGGAAAAAGATGTTCATTAGAATACGGGAAAAAAGTCCCCCTACCCAACAGGAAGAGGCCGGCTCTCCATAGTTCCTCGTGTTTATTTGTTCCTCTTCCTTAAAGGTAGTAGTTTTGTTTATTTGCTTGAACTTTCTGGACATCTGCTTAATTTATTTGTTTGTTTGTTTTTTCCCCTTCACACAGGAACGAAATAATTGTCTGACAGACTCGAGAGCTCTGAGTGTCAGTCATACTGATTTGGCGCATTGAGGTTCTGGGACAGAAGCTTTGTGACTATTCCTTTGTGAATAAAGAAGCACTGAGACCTTCAAAGCTTTGGTTCCCCATCATTATGTATAGGAACACCTAGTTTGTAGATTTGGGTTTTTTCTAATGGACTGCTGGTTTTACTTTTCTAAATAGAGCTGATCTTAAACACAGCATTAGTGGGTATTTTCTTCTAAAGGAAAATGAGAGAGATATATATTGCTCATTGCACTGCTCCCATTCATGCTACTTATGTTGATTTCTTTAATAGATCTGAATATTACAGCAGCCAAAAAAATGTAAAAATACAAACATATTTAAAGCATACCAAAATGCAAAGGTTTTTGAAATTGCAAGCAAAATTAAATGTGTAGCAGTAAATAACACAGTGCTGGAATGAGAAAAGGATAAATTTATGTGCATTACTGTATAAATTCAAATTGACCATACTGTGTTGGTGGGGCTTTCCTTTGCACCACTGATATAATGTTAGAAACCTTAGCTGGCAAAACAGCACTTAGACACGGCTTACTTAACCACTAGACCGAGCTATTAAATTTGACAGAAGAGATGGTTGGGGTTACATTACATATAGATATCATGATACCTGTGACCATAACTTTGATACTTGTTGATGGAAGTCTTAGGGCACAATAATCAATGGAGGTAGGATGGTTCACGTTGACCAGGAGACATGGAAAATGTTTTGACCTTCACCTTGTATGGTTGAAGAATACCGACGTTTTGGACTGCAACTGTCCCAGAGCAGCTGCTGTTGCTCTTCAGGAAACATCAAGCCTCAGGTTGACTTTCTTGCTTGTCCACTGGAATTCACAATCCCATTCTGTGTTTGCTGAAAGAGCTCCAGCATTTCCTTATGCCAATCCCAAATCCTGCCTTTCTCCTAATAGCTGGTGACAGCAGAAGCAGGCAGCTACACGCTGGGCTGTTACACTGTGGAGTAGCTGCTCTGCAAGGGACCACTCAAATCTGAAGGGCCCCAGTGGAAGGACTAGATGGCCGTAAGTGGCAGGCAACTCGTTTGACGACACATCCATGTTAAATCTACTTATGGTTAATGTATACCGGACTGCTGCTGGAACGAAGTATGTATGTTTTAAGTACTTTATAGACACTAGTATTTCCTTTTGCTTTTCTGTAAAGCTTGTAATTTTGTTGATCTTTTGTAAAAATTGTTATTCATGTGAAGTTGGATGAGAAAGTAAAAAAAAAAAAAACAAGCGTGTGTACAAATATATGTGGTCATAAGTTGGAAAATGTAAAAAAAAATTAATTTTGGGAAAAGCTGGAATATTCATTAAGGTTAGCACCGACTGAAGGAGGTAAAACGCAGGAACATAAGCAAGTTTTAGTGTTTGAGCAGGCTGTGAAGACTCATTAGAATTAGTACTTCACAGAAGTATTTGACTGGTTTCCAGTTGGTTTTCAGTTGGTTACAATAACTGATGAAAAAGTTGTATATGTAATGCACTTAACTATGTTTACCAGGAGGTACCTTATAAGCATCTCTTTGAAGAAAGCTGTGTATGGTATACCTGCTATAAAGACAGTTTAGAAACGGTGAGATACGATGCTGCTAATATGTAGAAGTTTTCGCACAGAATAGTGCAATTCATTAATTAACTTGAGCAAGAACAGATTGTTGCTCAGTTAACAATATATGCTCATATAATGTAGACTCTTGAGTTTTAATCTTTTTATTAAGAGCTTTTTATATTAAAAATACATAATATATATACTTTTTTTCCCCCTAAAGCAAAACATGTTATACGCGCCCACTGGTGGATTCGGTTCTCTGCATAAAGCCAGACTGACTGGCTGTACACACAGAACTGTACGTGAGGTTTCTGAGCTGGGTGGGTGCCTGTGTCCAACCAAGAGGCAGGAGAACCGGCTGCAGCCGTTGGCGGTGGTGTCAGCTGTCCCTCTGGCAGTGCCCTGAGAAACTCTCACTGCAAACACCCCTTGCAGTCAACCTGGTTCATACCAGCACGAGGCTACTGTTAGAGGACTGGCTCAGCAGGGTTTGTAACACAGTTCCGGAGAGTTCAGTGTTTCATTCAGAGACTGTTCTGAAAGTCTGACTTCCAAAAAAGCTCACAAATCTGTTTGGACACAGAACTGATTTTGGTAATAAGGAATTACTTAAAATAAATTGAAGAATGTGTTTTCTACACTCATCTTTCAACTTTGAAGGAAAATTATTTTTGCAGCCTCTCAAAAAAAAGAAGAAGAATAACTTGTGTAAATAGCAATAAAATATTTAACCATGCTAGACTACAAAGTACATGAAGTTTTTAAAATGCAAGACTGTGGTATGTTCATGGTGATAGTGAGGGAGATTTTCTCGTTGAGGATCATACTGTTGGTGGCATTACTAGTACTGTGCTTTTAAATGTTTTAAACCTTTATATAGTATTTTAAAGTGTGTTGGAAGTTTAAATTGTTGAGCTACTGCTTATTAAACAATTCTTAAATTTAAAAGGTTGATTTTTTTTTCAGAGAAGAAGCAAATGTCAAGAATTCTCTAATCCATAAATCCGTAAGTGATAGCCAAGTCCTTACAGTTACAAGCCAATGAGCTGTTTGCAGTTTGAGGAAAAACTTACGATCATAGAATTATTTAGGTTGGGAAAGACCATTAAGTTCATCGAGTCCAGCCATAAACCTAACACTGACAAATCCCACTAAAGCATGTATAAATCCAATTTTAAGGTGAACCTTCCTTATGTTTGTATCATTAATTAATTACTGTCAGGACATGGTTTATATATCTTTAGATTTCAGGTGAGCTTCTCAGTTGGCTTTTATCAGATTTTCTTTGTGCGTTTCCTCTGTTTCAGTGGTAGTTAACAGTCTGCATAAAGTATAAAACCAGAATACCCAATTGTATAATTCTGGGATGTCTTCAGTACTGAACTAAATCAACAGCTCTGATGAAACAGAAGATTAGAAAAGACATTCAAAACTGACAGACATCTTGTTAGGAAGACTGCAACCTTGGTAGTGCTGGTTTGTTTTAAATTTAGCATGTTTGTCCTTGCCCAGAACTGGAAGGGTGAACCTCATTAACAACCCAGTGAGGACTCCTGGTTAGGCCAGCTCCTCTAGGTTCTCCTGCGAGCAGTGGCTGGTTCTTCTGGGGTGTGCAGTCAGCGAGGGTCGCGGTGTAGGATGGATCATACATCGAATTGTTACCGATAGAAAGGTGCCTGTTGCCCTTCTATCTGTCTGGTTGTGTGCTAGTCTTTAGGAATATTGTCAATATTTGGTCCTGAGTTTAGATCTTATGAAATATTACTGTAAAATGTAACTGTTTCATGATTTGCTCCTCTTTTAGAGGAATAACTGACCTATTGCTGTGATGTTTGTGCTTTTAGTACTGCAGTGATAGAACATAGCACTTAAGCAACAGAAAAACAACTGGGCACATTCTCTGGAGTTTGTACCTTTTTGTAAAACAAACAACACCCCCTGCCCTCCCCTGGAAGCCCTCCTGAATGGTAGTAAATTAAAATGCTTTTAAGCTTAAGAATGATTTGTGCTTAAATTGTACCATTTGAATCCTATAATTTTGAAACCGGTGTGGTTCTGTTGTAAATATATATATAGTGAAATGGGGTGTGCAGTGCTTCATTGAAAGTGTGTTTACAATACTTGATGAGTTCAAGTTACTTTAGTTTTTGTTATGCAGGTCGTGTATTTTGTCTGAAAGCTGCTACGAGAATAGCATTTTTTGTAATGTTAGCCTGTACTGAGAGAATAACTTAAAAGATGTGATGCTGTGAAGTTCACAGTTTCATTGTAGCAACTTTACATTGTCACAGAAGTACTTACAGAAGTACTGGTTTAAACATTGGCTTTCTTTTTTTTTTTTTTAATTAAGGGGAATCTTTAACATCTACATTTATTTTTTTATCCCCAAAACATTCACAACAGTCTCAGTACACTGAATAGCTGAGGTCAATAGTTGTTTTTGTTTTGTTCTGTTTTTAAAGTCCAAAACTACAAAGCAAGAAGCAAAATACAGTGCCACCATCTGAGAGAGGTCAGAAGACCTGAGCTTTTGAGAAGTTGCTTATGCTCATAGTGATGCTGCAAAACTGCTCCTTAGTTATGGCTGCTTTTAAATAACAAATATTTAGAGAAGCATAGTGGGAAGGTCACTTAATGCTCCAGCTCTATCAGAAAGCTCAAAGCTGCTCTACCGGTTGTGCTGGCACACATAATTGAGAGAGACTATAACTTGTATACAGCATGGAACAAGCATAGTGAAGTAGTTTTTAAAACCAGCTCACTCCTTAGGCTCCTTCTACTGATATTCAAGTCCCAATTTAAGCATGGCAAGTTACAGAGTCCTTAGTTTTGAACTGTGTAGCAGCATGACACAGCAGTGCTGGTAGGTTACAGTGTAATTAAGCCAGATGAGTTCTGTGCAATCAGGAATGGTATTTTCTGTTTTCTAGGACCTGGTTAAAAAAACAAACAAACAAACAAAAAACAAACAAAAAAAACCCCAGAAAACCATTTGAAATGTCACTGTATCCTTCTTGAGGAGAGCTCCCCTCCCCAATATGTGGATTTCATGTTTGATTTAAAAATAATAATAAACCTTCCAAGACTGGCTTTAAGATGCTGCATTTTGATCTCCATGTGTAGTTACTGCTTGTCACAGCTATGGATGAAATCCCAGTCAGAGTTCACGTGTTTGTCTTACCCCTTAAAACTCTGTTGAAAATAAACTTCCACAAATGTTATTTATAACAAATAGTAGCAATTCACTGTGATTTCATCAAGAAACCTGTAGTGAGATTGTTTAGTGTGTTTTACTACATCTATTTTGTTAATAGGTCAGTTGTGTAAATTCTTTCTCTTTACCAAGCACAAATGAATTTGGTTCTACTTTTTCAGAGCAATGTTTCCAGAACCCTATATGATCTTTCTGATAAAAAAGGCCTCTTTAAATACATCACAGTTATATAGATTTGAAACTGTTTAAAAGTTTCTCAAGTGTTATTTAATGTTTCTTTTCAAAGTGTAGAAAAATATTTAAATGTAGTCTTACAGGATAAAGGTGGTATACTTAATACATTCTAGATTAAATCTTCTTTGTAAAATTACTTCAATTTTTTTCCTGTATAGAAACAAATCTCAGTTGTGAAATCCAAAGATGAATAAAGCTGTATAAAGGGAAGGTTCTTAAATTGCATTTATTAAAACACTTTTGACACACAGCTTCAAAGAGGGCAGATGATTTGTTCAGTCTTCATGAGGGTCTGCACCCCCCAAAGCTGTACTAAAGAAAGACGAACAACATTCTAGATTTCTGACTGTGGATGTAAGTGACTGAAGAAAGGGGTAGAAACTGCAGATGAACATTCAGCTGCTGCAAGTGATTGACTATAAGCCTGGGGGTCAGTTGGGGTTTAGAGGTTCAGGGCTTGTGTGTGATGATGAGCTAGGAAACATACTGAACGTACTCTGACTCAGATTTAAGTCTCCATCTGGATAGTTAGATAACAACTAACATGGGCAATGACAGGAAGTCTTGCTCAGGTAAGATGTTACTTAAATGTGTTGGTGAAAGTGGTTTTTACCAGGTAAACTGTGACATTTCCTTTCTGCTACCCAGCTGCATGCTTCCAGGAGAAAAGATGGGTACTATACATCCTTAAAGAGCATTCCTGGGGAAAAGTAGAGGAAGTGGCCATTTCACTAATACAGCCTACCTGAACAACACAAAAGGAATGTATCTGGACCTGTGTTTTACCAAGTGATAGTCATTCTTCTGAACTTACATTTGTGGGAGAGATTTTTATTGTTTAGACTACAGAGAACAAAAGGTTCTCATTTGCCAGAAGACAGAACTGAGCAATGTAACTACACCAAAAAAACCCCTAAGACTCTGGTAGACTTCTTGTCTGGGCAACCTGGGGAAGCAGGTAGAAGGGGGAATCTGAAAGCTTAACAAGTATGCGATACAAGTGAACATCATACACTGGTAAGAGCAGGTACTTGCATAATGGAGGTCAAATAAGGTCTAAAGCCTTTGGAGAATGTTCATGAGTAACTTCATTTAGATTTCTTTCACAGTGAATGCAGAAAAAAAATGACTAGAAGAAGCAGAGGTCATAGCAGTAGTCTGAGGAGAACAAAAAAGATGTGCTAAGTAGTGCAAAGATGGAAAGAAAAACATGTAAAGCTCTAGCAACAATAACACTGGAAACCTGAGAGGAGTAATGGCTCCCATGGCTAAAGGTGCCCTTCAGAAGCACAATTCAGCCCAGAGCCCAGCGGAAAGGACAGAAGACAAGAGAGGTAGCAGTGCAGAAGCTGATCAAGAATGCTACCCAGAGCCAATAAAAGCGAGAGCCACGCTGCGTATCAGGGAGAACACAAACAGAGCTCTTACTCTGAAACCGCTTGGTTACACAGCTCCAGAGGTGGGCAAACAGAACAAGGAGATGAGGTGTGTGGGTTTTTTTTATTTTTTAAATGGAAGAGGCTAAAAAGGCTTTTGCTATGAACAGAGGGAACTGCAAAGCAGGAAAAGAGTAGAAACAATTTAAAAAAAAATTGTACAAGTTGATGAAGTTATATATGCTGATACTGCACAAAAGCAGTACAATTTTAGTTCTTATAGTAAGATGTTAAAATCAAGTATGCTTCTGGCATTTTTTTAATCCTAACATTAGTAACAAGTGGTTTTACAATAGGATAGCTGCTTTATGACAAAGTTGCTTTGTGTTATTTCTGAGGCCCTATAGATAGAAGAATGGCTATACGTAATAGCAGCACAAGGACTAGAAATGCCATCAGACTGGTTGAATTTGAGTCCCTTTGGGTATAATAGCAGCACAAGGCCTAGAAATGCCACCAGACTGGTTGAATTTGAGTCCCTTTGGGTCTGGAAACAGAGAAGGTATAATGCACTTGCAGTAAATGCTGTTTCTAGATTACCATGCTCTTTAAAGAAAATTAAAAATCAGGCCTCCCCTAACATGGGGATTGCCACATCACACTTCATTGTGCTGCACTCACCTGCCCACAGATTTACTCTCCTTCAGAAAACTTCTCATGAGGAAAAGCTGCTGAACATACATCCAAGCATAAAAGATCTTCTTTCACAATGTAGAAAATGCTTAACATATTGTCTTATCACCACTTACGTAGTTCAGCATCTATTTCTCTCATCTAGGAAGAATTTAATTTTACTAGTAATTCTTCCTGAAGCAAAGTAGTTTTGATACTTTTGGTTTTTTGGAGCAGGATGCTTTACTATAGAAAGGATTTATCTTATTCCTTTTACACCTTCCAATTTTACTGTATAGTAGCAAAAGGATTGAGGGAGATGAGGAGCAAAAACTACTCTTAAAGTCCTCACACTTCCAGTGTGGTGTGATGCAACTCCGGATGATTGTTCAGGTGGTGATATTCGGCTGACCATCAATCTCATTAGCAGTTGATTTGCCCAGGTTATTCCAAGTGCTGGAGAGACTCTGTTATCCACTGCACTATAAAGAAGCATTACAGATTTCTGCATGTATGAATTTAAGATTAAATATCTTCTGTTGTAACAAAATTACACTGGAATAAGTTATCTACTGTTTCGATATTTACTGTTGTTTACTATATTTAAAACTATAGGTCTTTGAAGGCAGAGATTACAGGGTATACTCACAGAACTATACACTAGGGTCTCTCTATAGCGAGGTAACAACTGGAAGACAAGTGCTTCTATACAGAATAATTCAGTCATTCTTCCAACTACAGCAATAGTGAATCCCTGCCTCTGTCTTGACGGGTCCCCTCTTGTAAGAGGTAAATAGCAACAGAAAAACAGTTGAACTTAAAAGTATTTGAAATGTGTAACTGTTGGCCCTGGATTCCATTCAAATGTATTTTTAGAAATGTTGGGCAGGTACAACACTGCATATGAATTACTTTCAACTCAAAGCTAGAAACAATCTTCTTTTTCCAGAAAAAAAGTGCAATCTCTCCACTGAAAGAATTACAAGATAACCAGTTTGAAACAATTTTCTTTTTCCAGAAAAAAGTGCCATTTCTCCACTGAAAGAATTACAAGATAACCAGGGGAAAAAACCTGATCCTCGTCTTTGTTCTCTGTCAGCTTCTGAATCTGAGGACATAACACATTTATGTAGCACCTAGCTTATCTAGTACATCAAGATTATAATTAGGATTCAAACAACAAATATATATCCTGTTAATACCTTGGTGTCAAAAGATAACTTTTTTTTTTCTGAACAAAACAAATCAATAAGGTTTGGTTGCTATTTTTTTTTAAGCAGACAGAAAATGCTCTCTGTTCTACCAGAAACAAGAAGAGATGCAAAAATGCTCCTGTGTAAGCAAGTACACCAGCCATTAACTCCAAATAATTTTTCCCCCTAACTTGCTGATTAGGGATTACCACATACGTGTATATCACAGTTTCTTCCACTTTACAGCCCATTAGTTATTGCTGATCTCCAGCAAATACAGCATTGCTGGGCAAATGCACTACTGCTCTTCATATGCTCTGGTAGTTTATATTGGAGCTATTAAAAAAATATAATGGTTAAATGCTGCTGTGTATGACATTTTTACATTTCTGTTGTGGATGACTTACCTACAACAGCACTGAGCAGCTTCTGACTCACTCACTGCATCAGTCACCTAAAGCAGAAAAACATTTGGAGTTGACCTGTAATTCTAATGCTTCGATAATCTCAGAAGTTACACAAAAATGCCGAGCTTCACAAAAATGCAGCAAAGTCCCTGGTGCTTCACTCTCCTGTGTATGTGGAATATACCTGTGCATGCACAGTTCCCAGAGCAATCCTGCTGGTGGTTGCATTTGAAGCTGGTGTTAAGAAAGAACTCGCTCTTCCAGTTTGACGCTTTGTGCAGTTGCTATACATACATATTTTTGTTAACTTTAATGGACAACCTTTGAGAACTTTAACAATCTATAAAAGATTAACTTATATTCTTAAACTTTGAGAAGTTCAAATTTACTAAAGTACACCAGTTTAAGGAAACTGCAGTTTCCATCAGTCATTAATACTCAGCTGACAGTGTTAAACACCAAGAAATCTGCCTGCACAGATTTCCTCCCCGCCCCAGCCGTTTAGTAAATGGTCCCTATAAAATGAGAAGCAATTTTGCTGTCGTACCTGATTAATGCACATTATTGGAGTCCTGAATCTAGTGCTTAAACTGTGAAGCTGTGCTCCAAATGTCTGCAAATACTGAGCCTTCATAACAGAATCTGAAGCTCCAAATTCGCACCGAAACAAAGCAGCAATAGAGTCTATGACCACCAACCGCACCATGCCTCTTGTGAGCAGTAAGGAAATCCTTTTAGTAATGCAGTTGTGAAAGGCATCCTGCAACAAAATACAAACAGCCAGCATTAAAACAGTTCAAATAACTATTTGTAAAATCAAGACAGTAACTACAGAAACACAACCTGATGGAGTTTCTAACCATAAAGTGAGTCTGTGGATCTTTAAGTCTCACTAGTAACCATTTTTCACAAATATCTTGTGGTTTTACCTTAAGAAAAAAAATCAAAAGACCAAACTGCAATGTACAGTTACCTGCAGCTCTGACTTAAATCAGTTATGTACCGACACTTCAAAATCTCAGGAATGCAACACTACAATCCTGAACCATCCCTGTTTTCAGGAGTGGTTCTCACTGAAACACTGAGGACTCAAGGCTACTCAAAGCAGATGTTTGACTATGCTGCTGTTCCACTAATGACATATTGACAGTAAAATACCCAACTGCTACATCACATCCATATTGATGAAGAGTCTTATGAGTAGCTGCAATTTATATCCTCTCTATTAAAAGTTTTACTCATTGAATATTTTGAAATCACCAAACATTTCAATTGTACAAAGTTTAACTGACAAATATTTTGTAGGGTGCAACTTCTATCACATAAAAATAATCGTATCAGTCAGATGAAAGGTCCTCATAGCCCAGTATCTTGTCTTTAACAGTGTGGTCTACAGCAGCTGAGTAGGAAGCAGAACAAGCTCATGGTGATAATCTCAGCTCCTGGCCATCAGAAACCCCAATGCTGGGAAAAAAAAACCCAATAGTGTGAGAGTCACAGTTCTGACTGGTGCCATAAACAGAGGTTCACAGCTAAAAGCTTATATGCATCCAAAATTACATACAATATCCTCCAGCATTCCACAGCTTTTAAAACCAAATTGTAATTACAGCAAGCTCTATTCTACTAAATGAGCTGCTTTTTACAAAATAAATAATATTATAATATCAAAGGCTTTTTAAAAAAAAAAAACCTAAGGGGAAAAAATTACTTTGAAGAATATGGCTTCTTTCCATTCTGGAAAATTGAAATTTTTTGTTTATTTGTTTCACTTACTGGTATACTACAGGAAACTATGTTGCACTTAAACACTTTGGTGTTTGTATGTGGTCCTCCTGTTTGTACAAGACTTATTCAAGTGAATACATGAACAACTGGATTCTTCAGAATGAAGAAAGTAAAAAATTTTTTTATGTGAAAGAAAATACAGAATGTCATTGTGATTTGGGTTTCTACTTCAGTTGCTACAATCTGCCTGTCTCTATCTAGCAATGCATTTCATGATGTGGATACACACACGCACAAACTAAATCTATAGATAGCAATATATGAATTGTAGTAACCTATTGTGCAGTAGCTGGGCTTACCGGTGAGTGTAGTTTTGTACTTCTAAGGGTATTTTAGAGAGATGTGCATACTACTATAGGGTGATTCTTTCCTTTTTACGATAACATACTCTGTAGCTTCCAGAAATTACAATTAGAACTTTAATTAATATTTCCAATGAAAGGGACACGGGAAAGGTAGCTTAGCTGCTGCCTGGACCACACAGTGAATAAGTGGCAAGAATACTAATGTACAAGATCTTCTTACACTTGCAGACTGTGGTTAAAACAACTCCAACAATTAGAATGATTTAACAAGTGCTACTTTAAAGCCTTAGAGGAAACAGAACTTCTGATGTTCTATCAATAAAGAGCATATTCATGGCTACTTAAGAAAAAGCACAAAAATGTGGGTTTACAAGGCAAGAATAGAGTTTGTATCCTTTCCCCCCTGCTTCTACTGTGACATCTTACAGGCAGAGGCGCAAGCCAGCTGCACTGCTGTTGTTGTGCTGTGCCATTACCTATTCCAGGCATCATTGTTTGTATCTTTTCCTCCCACCTGCTTAAATTGCAGTTTAACAGCTCTGGCGTTATATTGCGAGTTACTCAGGATACACACCACCTTTTGCATATATATTTATATCCTGTATCCAAACTCAATGAAGATCTCTCTAGGAGCTGCAGTAAAACTAGTAGCAGTAAGTCTACTACATTTTATTAAATGTAATGACTTACAAAACCCCACTACATGATTAATTTTTTAAAAATATCAATATTTATCTTTTAATATCTCTCATAATAAAACACCGTAATAGACAGTTTCTAACAGCAAATTGCAGAGATTAAGTCGTATTCATTACAGATCTTAGTTCACTTGTAGCCTTTTGAAGGGTCTGCTACACCAAAAGAAACCCCTGTGGTCACTTGATTATAGTGCAATAATTATATATTAATTATTTGTGGTACTACTTACTAGGTCTGCTGCATGCTCAACAAAAATACTGTTTCCAAATTTGATCTTCTGTATGATTTCAGCTGGAACATCTGCACGCAGCTTATGTTGTTGATCTATGAGTTGTTGCAAACGTTTACTTGGGAATACATCTTCTGTACAAATGTAGACAGCTCCTGTAATCAAGGAAGCCACCTCTGTTACAACAGGGCTCTTTCGCAGTTTTCTTAACAGCACAAAAATAAAAGTAATACATTCTCTGCTCAAAAGCTACACCTATGTACCTGGAAATTCATGTTACTTTTTTATTATTTTTTTTTTTACAGCCATATTGAATCAATGACGAACAACAAAAAAAACCACTCCTATGACTTTCCTGTAGTTGCCAGGTGCTTTTTTTGGTGTCTGCTGACACAATTGGATTTTTATACTCTCCACTAGGTGACACTCATTTTGCACAGCTGCAGAAACCTGATCACCTAACTTGGGTGATTACAAGTATCATCATTATTCCAACCCACAAACAGAGCGATACTGCATAGTTTGCCTGTTTTGGTCAGAAATACAAACACAGCACTATATTATGAACAAATCTATCCCAGCCAAAACCAGTACAACTAATATTTTTATTAATTTCACTCACTGTTTTCAACTTTCTTGCTTTTAAAATTACACACGGAGGTGTACTTATTACCACAATTTGTAAGGCAGTTTAAAGAGGATCACTCATCCAATCTCAGTCCAATTAACTCTTCCTGAAAATGGCAGATTAGATAAAAAGCATTATACTTCAATCACGTTACTGTGAGTGATGTCCACATAGTTTTACTGTGGTTTCTGATTAACAAGTATGTGTTATTGCAGAGAAAATTAAGCATACACATCAAAGATGTCAGGTAAAGAAAACAGAAACACATGCAATATTTTCTGTATAAAAATTTGTTACTGTCATTGCAGAAGGAGCCAGAACTATCAGCTAATACTTATAGGGTTACATCTAAGGATTAAGTCCACTCACTAAAGTGTCTGAAGCTGCTGATGAGCTTGGCAACACAAGACATCCTGAACATTTCCACCCCAATGGTCCAATCCCTACACTGGCTCTCCAGGGAGCACAAAGTCCCATTTCCAGATGCAACTTCCAAATCCTCTATATATTCCACTGAAAAAAAATATGAAACTATGTCTAGCAGCAGAAACTGAGAGATCTCAGGACTGGATAAGTAAAAATTAATGGTTACTTTAAAAATATTTTGTAGATGGAAACCTATATAACACAGGGTATTGAATTCTGAGAATCTTCTGCATAAGACAAAGAGGAGCCTAAGCCTAATTTTCTTTAGGACTAACTTGCATCTTCAGGTTAACTCTCCCCCAAGACACCCTAATTTCTTACACAAATCACCCTACTTCACATGTGAAACATTAAAAAAATAAATTGTTTTTCCAGTACACAGTCTTATTTTTTAAAAAAGCCATCAGATAAAGCAAAAAAAATTACCTATGCCCACTAATTTAAAAAATTGTCTTTGATATGTGAGAATTAAAGACCTTCCTCAGTTATTAACATGTGGAAAAACACTTCATCATCATCCACGCCTCCAGAGGAGGTACTGAAATGTTTCCACAATTTCCATTTCCATTCTACCTAATAACAGGTTCAAATTATACTTTGGCTTCTTCTTACTTTCCTTGGCCCTGGCAGCCAACAGCATTTATCACTAGAATATACAATCTCCATTCTTAATTCCCCCATTTCATTATGGACATATTTATGTCAGAGGGAACTGAGGGTTGTTACCAGTTTACAACATTTGACAGTGAATAAGGACTACAATAAAGCACTGTCAGTACCACAAATCAGAGCAGTCATGATCTGATCATGATTTCTGAACTACAACATATATAAAACTAAGAGGTTGAACCATTAATATTTTCTGTACTTTTCCCACTTTTTTGCTAGCATTTGAGTGGATGGAATTCTGAATTTTAAGCTCTGGGCATAAATGTCTTTGGTAATTACAATGACTGAAGTCATATGCAATACCTGTAGACACAGATGAACACGTATTTCCATCAGCAAAAAAGGAAAATTAAAAAAAAAAAAAAAGAGAAAATGAGTCCACAGTTACTTGAATCCATTAAGTTTACGCTGACATCAGCAATTTGTTGTATACTGTCTGAACATGTATGAAGTTCAGCCGAGGAAAACACAGTAAACTATTAATTCTATCACTTAACTGCTTAAGGCTTTATGTATGGCTAATTATTAAACAGTTAATTAGGTGAACTTTAACTTTCTTAACTATTTCCCTAGGTTAATTTCTCCCAATTGGACTAATTTTCATATCACTCTCCAACTTGACAGTGACAGCTGAGTATCAAATAGGCAGGTGAGTGTCTTTACCAAGGGCAGTTCACGCACTCCTAATCAGATTTTCAGTTTCACAATTTCTAAAAAGCCAGTAAGTTAAGAAAACGTTCTAATCACAAATCTGACATGATGTATATTTAGCACCAACACTCACTCAGATAAGCCAATTATGTCTTGCAACACTCACACCACAAAACTGAAAATCATTATGGTGCAAATTCAAAACGAAGCAAACAAACAAAGAAATAAAGAAAACCTGCCGCGATATGCAGCTTCCTTAAGCCTATGTGGTTTCTGAATTTCATAATAACAAAAGCTATGCTAACTTCTGTTAGCATAGTAACTTAACAGTTCCTAAAGTAAAACATTCTGGAATTCTCAGCTACCATTCTTACAGCTGGTTGCCTTTTGCACAACATTGCCTAATTCTAAAAGACAGGAACTTCTTTACCATGAATACTGGCTTACAGAGAAAGCATCTGCTTTCTAAAAATCAGACCTGCCTTGAGCAGTATGTCCCTTGTCCTCTCCTTAGTTTACTTAAGAATGATGGATCATCCGTTACTTGAGACTTTATCGTTGTTTTTGCAAATACAGATTTTTATTTCTAGATAGATTGATGCTCCGTTGATTAGACAATCGTATTTCAATCCAAAGTTACTGCAACATTCAAGATATTTCAAAACAGAAAACCCGAGAACCCTGCTAAAAAATACATTTTTTTCCAAAATTAACTTATCTGAAGAAAAAGAAATGTAAAATTCTCCTAAAGGTCTTATTTGCAGATAATTTCAGTACAGTGATAAGAACCGTGATAGGAACACACACAAGGCAAAAGCAGAAGATTATAAAACGATCAAGCAATCTTACTGTATTACAAACATATATGCAATTGTGGCCCAGTTTCATATGTATACCTGATGAGCAAGCAAATTGAGGCAAACACAGTAACCCTACAGCTGTTAATACCTGTAGGCACAAAAGAACAGCTGAGAAGCAAAAATCCGGTCCTCTCTGTTCCACTGGTCCAGCAACCTAGATTTAAAATTCCTGCTCAACAGATACACACTATCCTCTTCCTAAAACCATGACAGCAATTTTAAAGTTCAAGCAAACACATTTATTCAGGTTAATTTCTTTTAGTGAAACCCTTGTAAAAAAAAGATCAGGAAGATTAATTCCTTCTTAAGAACAGTTCTACTTCTTAAGACTATTTCCTGCCTCAGTTTAGTTTTGTAAATGCCAGCATTCACTCAGCTGCCAATCTTCTACTCTGCTGTAAGGATTCTTTGACACCAGTTAAATCTACTGCAGCAGATACTGTACTCCAAGTACCTAATGGGTCCATTTGTGATTTCTACAAAATATACAGTGGGACAACCTTATTTTTTTTAAGTGCTCTTTGTTTCACAAAACAATAATGTAATTTTCATCTTGAACTTTAAGAGAGCTAAGCCACATAAAATATATCAGATGAGCTTTGCCTTGGCTTAAAATTTGTGTTTCACAATACAATGAGCTGCACTTTATCCTACCAGACCTTTGTCAAGCCTCTTCAGCTTTGTTTGTGCTCTTCCGTTTGAGCCACAATGAAACATTTGATTAATGAGAATACACACCCCTGCATTAAAAATACAGGAGGTGCATAGCAAAGTTACAAGGGCTAGAAAAGATTGTCAAATTACTAAACTCAGTATTAAAGACTGATGCCTAATTATGAGGCAAAAGCACTTAATAGTCACATATCTTTAAAGATAAGTGAATTATCATAATCTAAAAAAAAATAGGAGACTAGTACAACACAAAGAAAAGCCCATGGCATCATGCTATATACAGTTTATCAAGAAGCTCTCAACACTAAAAGCAAGTCAAGAATCAGGTTAGTTATCACTTTTGAGAAAAAAGCTGAGACACTCTTAAGGAGTCAGTCATACCCAGTGATCTCATAACCATCTTCCACGACAGGTCCACAAAACCAAACAGAAACCAGCTACTTCATCAAATCCCAGTGCTTTACTGTTACTTAGGCTGATAAAATTCTATGCCGGTTGTTGACCAAATAACACCCCAAAACCAAACAAAAAGAAAAAACACTAAAAAACCCCACCCTCAAAGAAGGATGAATTTTGAGTCCCATGAACGTAATCTGTCATGCACCAAACCCAGCTTGTTACCAAGAATCATTAGCATATTTTTCCAATTCAGAATTCTAATACGTATATGAATTTGTCGCATATTCATGTATTACTTATGAATATGGGCATATAAAATAAATTCAGCCAACATGCAATTGACCATAACTGACATTCTTAGAATGGCAGAAAGATAACCTTGAGGCAAAGGATGTCCTATTTTCTTTGTTTGCTGCCAGCCTCCTAGCATTGAGAATTGTAAACAAGATCAGCACTAAGTCAAACGAAATAAATACACAATAAATCTATACTGTCTAAAGAAATGTATTTCAAACTCATGATAATTTCAAATCATTAGCAAAGTTTTAGCACCGAGATTAATCTTCTATTGGTAGTGCTAGACTTCTGTGGCAGTTACTACACATTGTTTTTCTCCTCAAGTCTCCTAAAGAATAAAACTCCTCATACATAACAGAAGCTTTTAATTCCTGTATTTCTCCTAAGAGATTCAACACAACCCTTATTTATAGACTGCAGAGAAATTGTTTCATTTTCTAAGTGCTATGCAAACAATATCTGCTGCTATGACTGTACACAGTCTAACATATGGCAAGATACCCCAGTGAGAGTAACGAACTGCAGTAATTAGGATTCCACCACTCCCCTAGCTCTCCAGCTCCTGCAGCAGGATATTTCCACCTTCTATACCGTCAAGATCCTCAAAAGTTGTTTTCTCAGCTCTTCCAAAATGCTGTAGTTCTCTCACAGGAGCATCGATACGATAGCCATTCCATCCGATCTCCCATGAAACACATGGGACTGAGCAGATGGGGAACACTGACACAACAAAGCAATCATAATAGCACCAAATACTAGCCGCATAAAAAACAAGAACCTCTTCAAGCACAAATAATGAAAAGACTTGCCATTTGTAGCCCTACAAGGAAGTCTGTAGTCTGGTACAAGAGACAAGAGCGCCATTAGGATGTTGGGCACATTCATCTGTACTCCACTCTGGTTTGTTCCTTTCTTTCAACATAAACAGGGAGAAATGCTGGGGCATGAATAAAAATGTATTTGCATTCAAAATATTTGCAGCAGTTAGCAGCAACACATGAAGGAATCGAACAAAATATATTTGCTTCTGCTCTGATTAATGACATAACTTAAAGCAAAGTAATGTAAACGACAGGCAAACTACTGTCCTCTAAGCAAGATGTTCATTTGGACATTCCATGGTTTTTCCACAGGAGTGGATATAGTACAAGAAATAATTAAGTTTCCCCACAACAAACCACTGAGCTGCCAAATTAAACCCAAAGCTGTGTGGAAGGAAGTGCAAGATCACTGCAAAAACACACCGAAGGCAGACAACCAGGACACTGAATCCTCAGAAGTGACAGAAATTTCCTCCCTTTCTAAGACAGCGCATTATACTCAAAAGAAAATGCTAGAAGTTAGATTAGTATGACAGACTATGCTCAAATCAAACAATAAACCTACCTACTTTGGCAAAACCAGGAAAATTGCAGGTACGAAACAATGTTAACTTTCTTCAACTACATTTCCATCAATTTTACTCTGTAAATCACTTTAATTATTGTTATAAAACTAAATACTCTTCAAAATTTGAAACCCCCAGCTAGGGAATATATACCATATACCCAAGATATTAGTAGAAAATTATCTGACAAGTTGTTCTGCTGTGGTTGTCATCTGAGGAGTCAATGCTTTTTGTGTGTCTAGGTCAACCCAGAGTGGCAGGCAGCTAAACAACAGCCAACAGTAATTTTGTATTAAATGACATTGTGACGCAGGGCACGTGCACAGCATGCTTTTCTCTCTATAAAAATGCTTTACTAACTACCTAGCTTACTGCTAATGCTATCGTAGAAGGGTAAGACATACACTGAATATGTGCATCTACTTCAATGCACTGATGATGTTCTTAAAGACAGTATATTCTTCTGAATGGCAAATGAATCAATATTTGCATTTCAGTACTTACCAGAGTCCAGTCCACCATATTTGTAAGGATATTGCACACAAAGGCACAGCTGTAAACTGATCTGAGTCTTCCCAGCAGAACTTTCCCCGGCAAGTTCTGTGATTCCCACTAAAGGAATGCCACCTTTTAACAAATTATCTAGTACTGAACATCCAAGGCTTAGTTTCTGGTGTTGGGAGGTGAGATGATCTTTATCTTGGTAGAGCTGAAGTGCTGCAGGGTTTTGGGGTTTTTTTAAATGATTAAAAGGGGGGAAAAAAAAGGAAAAAGAAAAAAAGGAGTTTAATTTAGTATCTTTCTAACGCACAGTGATACAAAATAGAGGCTGTATACCAGGAATGCTACAAGGAATGCCTTCTCTGTTGATGGGAGATTTTTCTAATTCAGCCTGGTCTTCCCCACCTCCCTTTCCTCACAGGGCCTGCTAACTGAGTGCCTGTTCAAAAATTGACAGTTTACACTGAGCCCTTTCCTCCTCTCAAACTTTTGTCCTTTCTCTGTCTCCAAGTCTCTACGGACAGCTACACTCTGGAAAAATACTACCTGCAAGGTCCAAGCACAGCAGTTATGAAAATGGAAAACTATAGCAGAGTACGAACAGCACAGCAGGCACCTGGCCAAGGCCTGAAGATACATGCAAATCACAAGAAAATAAATTCTAAGTACAGAGCTGCCATGAAAGCATTTGTACAGGATGAGCTATTAGGTCCTGTTTGGTTTGGAATGAGGTGTTTATATCAATCAATTTATACCCTTTTTAATACATCATATATGTTTTTCAACTAGTCTTAGTCCAAAAGGGCGAGGGAATTTTTTTTTTTCCTCTAATCAAGTTTTCCGGACTGGAGAATCATTTTGTCCTGTTTCAAGCAGGTTTGATCCTGAAGAATGACACCCATCCTCTTCCTTTTACCTTCAAGGTTTCAAGAGGAGCTATCCTTAGGATAGTTACATAATTCACTAAGCATAACTAAAACACCTTTTCATTTTCAGAATCACATTACGGTGTTAATGAGGAGCTGAAGCCTTATTTTCTCCCAGTGACAGTATTTTAAGATTTAAACAGAACAGGGTTTTTTTCATTGACTGTATTACCTGTAAGCATGCTATTTCTCCTCAGTGTGAGAGACACTGTTTTCAGCAAGCACTGTATGTCTGCACTGGATAGTTTCATCAGTCTTTGCAAGTCTGCTCCAGAAAGATTTAAAATCTCTTTTATTGATTTTATGTCAGCTGAAATGAGAGGAATTTTTATAAATACTTTTGGCTGGATTACAGTCTTTGCACCGAAGAAGTTTTCCCACTTTCTACTACTCATTTACTTGGAAGTTTACCTACACTGCATTCTTGTAAGCTAGGCAAGCAACATTTACTTTGAATATATCAACACATGGTATAAAATTGTTTGGAAAATTATTATTGGAGCCTGCGAAAAAGCTATCACTTCTAATTATTCAAAAAACTGGCTTATGAAATACTTAATTACAGTCCTAAAATGTTACTGTACATCTACAGGCTTACACCCACAAACACAATTATGTAAAAGGAAGACAGTATGGTGACAGATCTATTAACAAGACATTGGAAAATTAAGTTACCTTTTTTAAGGGCAGCAATTACTTTAGGATTCAAGTCAAACTGGTCCCAGTCCATTTCCTGATACAGCACTGGAGTGAATTATCTGTTTTATTAAAGTGACTTTTATCAGGTGCACATGCAACAACAACAAAAAAGCATGATTCAACATGAAAAGTTTGTAGGAATGTTCTTTTTTATTTTTTTAACAATATATTTATCATAGAATCATAGAATGGTTTGGGTTGGAAGCAACCTTAGAGATCATCTCGTTCCAACCCCCCTGCCATGGGCAGGGACACCCTCCACTAGCCCAGGTTGCTCAAAGCCTCATCCAGCCTGGCCTTGAACACCTCCAGGGATGGGGCATCCACAGCTTCTCTGGGCAACCTGTTATTTATCAGTTATATTAGAAAAATAACAATGATTCGGCACATTGGCAGAAGTCATCTCAGATAGCTGTTTACATACATGCTATTAAAGGGTTCAACTAGCAACATTAGAGTTAAGAATTACTAATAAATTTAATTCCTTGTAATTCTGCATAATGCTTTTGCTCTGGATTGAAGCTTGCAAATACGCTGGATAGTCTTTTCTATCCTACCACTCTTTACATGAGCTTTTCATTTCCAAACAGGAGAAAAACCTCACGCACGTGCAATTTGGAATGATCCAGGTCTATTCATACGTTGCATAGTCACATATAGTTTGATTAGCTAAAAGCAAATTATTAAAAATCAGTTTGTTTCTCACGACAACACAAAACACTAATACTTTGCTCTGAACCACAACAGTTCAGCACTACAGCTGGGCACGGCGGGTTTGTTAGGAGCACTCTGATCTTTATGCGGACGGCAGCAGTCCCACCGGAGCTGTGTAAGAACGCAGGGCTCAGGGCACCATCCCTTCTGTAACGGGGGAGGAGAGGCTGCCGTGCATCCCGGCCGCAGGACGAACGCAGGAGAAGAAACAGTTATTTTTAAGCATCACCTGCCTAAGGCACCATTCTGACAAGAGGTTAGACAGTCGAAACTCACTGAAATCGATCATGATTATGACGGCCTGCGACCGGGAGGACTCCAAACCATGCTGCCCCCTCCGCTCGAACGGAGCCGCTCCCCCGCGGCCGCTGCCCGAGGCCCTGGGGAGAGAAGGAAATCACCGGGAGCGCGTTACGGGAACGCACCAGGCACCGGCAGAGCCGCCCCGGGACT
>NW_010135356.1:0-251 GCF_000699245.1 Pterocles gutturalis
GACGTAGTGAGCTGTGCCGAGCCGAGCTGTGCTGGGCTGTACCAAGCCGTGCCGTACCCGGCTGTGCCGTGCCGTACTGAGCTGTGCCATGCAGTACCAGGCTGTGCCGTGCCATACCAGGCTGTGCCGTGCCGTACTGAGCTGTGCCGTATCGCTCAGAGCTTCCAGAAGTCAGATGCTTTCCCAGGCAACCTCACCGTGCGGAGCCATGGGGAAAGTGGGGAGCCCTGGCCCCCACCTCAAACCCCGGC